>NW_021284603.1:85120-133980 GCF_002162155.2 Triticum dicoccoides
GGGCCGATGCGATGCTCCAGTGGCATTGCTACCCCCAGGGCCCCATCCCGCCTAACCCTGGAGCAGTTGACCACGAGATCTAGCCCTTTGACTTCCGACAGACGTGCTTTGACCAGTGGGCCTCTCCACCCGGTTGTGTCAGGTCAGCACAGAGGGATATCTGGGAGCAACATTCGGGGCCAAACCGACAGCTACATCCCCTCCGTGTAGACCCGATGCGTCCGTTTCCCCCCTCCAGGTGCCGGCGGCGGCGCCGTCCGTTAGGGGGACCACGCCCCGGAGATGTGTGCCGCCTCTTCGGACATGCCATAACACCACCCGGTTGTGGTAGGTCATCCGATATATATATATATATAAACACTTGGAGCAAAGTCCCCTTTGTATAGACCCGATGCGACTGTTCCCCATTCCAGTTGCCGGCTGGCAGCGGCACCGTTCGTGAGGGGGGTCACGCCGCTCTGTACAGAACCGAAAAATAATGTATGTATGCTTATTAACACATACTGTATGTAAGTTAGTTAAATAATAATAATAAAGAAAACAGTGAAGAAAAAGAAAAAAAACTATATGTATGCTTATTAACACGTACTATATGCTTATTAACATACTATATGCTTGTTAACACATACTATATGTATGCTTATTAACACAATCTATATGTATGCTTATTAACACATATTGTATGCTTAATAATAATAATAATAATACTATATGGAAAAAAGAAAAAGAAAAACTAAGCCGACGGCAAAGCATAGCTGCGGCCAGGGCAGATGGATAGCGCTGCGGATCGATGACGTGTCAGATATGCCGACGGCGACGGCTGCCGTCGGCATAGGTCCTGGTCGGTGCGCTCTGGATCGGTGACGTGTCACCCGTATCTATGCCGATGGCCACCCGTCACGGTCGTCGGCATAGATTTGACGTCGTTAGCCGGCCGTGATGCCCGTTGTCGGCGGGCCCGCATCTATGCCGACGGCCTATATATGCCGACGGCAGCTGTAGGCGTAGTCTGGGATAAGCCGACGGCTGTTATGTGCCGACGGCTGCTGTCGGCGTAGACGTGGATAGCCCGACGACCATTGTACGCCGACGGCCAGGAGCTAGCTGTCGGCATAGCTCGGACTAGGCCGACGGTAGCCGTCGGCATATATTTGGCTGTCGGCTTAGAGCCCTGTTCCGGTAGTGTCTCGAGGCAAATACTATCATCTAATTTGCTAGTATGCAGAAGCAATTGGAGTATAATCTATAGATTTGAAGCAAAAAAGGCACAATGTAAACATTTTGTTTCATATGACCAACAAAACTCATAATAAATAAAGAAAAGAAAAGAAAAAACATCTGAAACTTGGTGGATTCTGCTTGATATTGAACATGGATAACAAGAAATGAACATCGTCATACCCATCATCTTGGCTCCTTGCCACACACCCCAAATGTGGCACCACCTGGCTCAAAGGCCTCGTCTTCACCATCACCAATCGATCCCGTTACAGATTCAAGGACCACCCGCTCCTCACTCGCCACCCTCAGCATGTCGTGCCATTCATCGATCCCTGCAGCTGTTGCAACAAATTACACAGATATCAATGCACTTCCACCCCCGAGGCTTCTCACCGCACACATGCCCATGTGGCTGCTCCCATCAGAGACGACATCACTTGGCTGCCGAGTCATGTACCTGTGCCGTGATCCCAAAGATGCCCTTGTGGCAAGGTTTCACTTTGAAAACAAAATAGTCTAGGGTACAAAACTGTAGATGGACAGTGCTTTGAGTATGTTCTCTAAAGGATTCTCATCTTTTGGCCCGTTTTAGGATCAATGCCTTGAGTAGGGTGTGTTGGGTCAACCTGGTCTTCGGATGGTCTTCAGCATGCATGTAGCGGCACAGCTTGCATGCAGCGGCAGCACTAGCAGTTAGGGCCTGTTTGGTTTCAATAAGTCACCCGACTTATAAGTAAGGTGACTTAAAACTAGTGACTTATAAGTCACGCCTGTTTGGTTGTCACCTGACTTATAAGTCACCTGACACACCTTTTCACACCAATCAACATCATGTAGGTGGTGGGACCCACGCAAAAGGGGATGACTTATAAGTTTTAAGTTGGGGTGACTTATAAGTCGGATCTGTTTGACAAAATAAGTCATTTTTTTCACTTTTCGACTTATAAGTTGATGACTTATTTGGAACCAAACAGGCCCTTACTTGGCCAAGAGGTGGAAATGACATGCAGCTGCATGTCGGCAAGAAAAGCAGTAGCGGCTGCATGCCTTGGTAGTTAAGGAAACTACTAGTAGTACTAGTAATTTACTATGGTAAAAACTGAGTAAGTCGTCAGCGGTGATGTAATCTAGGAGCTTGACGTAAGCTCATACGTATAGTTAGTCGGTTCAGCTACCTATAAAAGGAGCTGCACCCCGGTTGTAAAATGCATTCCACTCCAATCCATTTGAGCTTCACAACAGTGAGTGTGTGCTTTGCTAGTGTGCTGAGCGCAGGCAGTAGTAGCACTTGGCTCTTCCACCGGTTGTGTATCAGTGTACTCGAGTGCTAGCGAGTAGTTCTGGGCTAACAGGGTGTAGCAAGGCCGAACAATGTCCTATTCTTGAAGTATGAAGAGATCAAGTCATTTTTAGTGCAAGTTGTGAGGAAGTTAGCTAAATTCTTTGGCATCCCTCTGACTGAAGAGGAGGAGAGAGCTCTGGTGTTGCTTAAGAGGTGGTGAGACTCTCCAGTTTTGAGATGCTTACCAGCCTAAAAGTTAACCAGGTTGGGGGCGTTAGTTATGGAAATATAGTTTACATCAGTAATTCCTCGTATTATAGAAAAGGAGGAGTAGGGGGCTGGGTGAACCACATGAGCGACGAGATGGGCGAGAAGCATGGTTTTAAATAGCCCGCTATAGCTTCGCTATAGCACGCTATAGCGTTTAGAAAAGGTCCCGCGCTAAGAGTCTTTTGTTCAAACACTTGAGCAAACATTTTAAATAGTTCGCTATAGCTCCGCTATAGCACGCTATAGCATTTAGAAGAGGTCCGCCGCTAAAAAGCTTAGCGCGCTATTTAAAACTTTGGCGAGAAGTTAGAGTGCGTCGTCCAACAGAAGCTTCAGGGGCCTGGGCTTGTGCTTTGAGTCATTTTGTTATCTGTTCTACTCTCAATTCCACACTGTATCGTGTTGGCCATTTCCATAAGCTACTTATATTTTTCCAAGTCTGGAGCCCTGCATTGACTGTGGTATAAATGTTGGAAATAATAATAAAACAACTTGTTGTCAAAAACCCTTACCAGATAAGCTTAGGAGTTCCCCGACTGAAGATAAGGCTGATATTGGGATATTCAGTCTCTTGCCACTGGATGGATACTGATTCATTCACTAGTACAATCCACAACTAGCTGCTGCCTACTGCTCAG
Source organism: Triticum dicoccoides (assembly GCF_002162155.2). NCBI lineage: Eukaryota > Viridiplantae > Streptophyta > Magnoliopsida > Poales > Poaceae > Triticum > Triticum dicoccoides. Next base: position 88,532 of record NW_021284603.1, read on the forward strand.
ACCGAATTCCCTGATGGAGCAAGATGTTGCGTCTACAGCGGGGGCAAATTGGCAGCGAGCAGACCACGGGACTTTGTACAGAACAGATTAACAAGTAGCCATTTGATCACAACACCTTTTGTCCGCACACTTTTGCAGGATCTTTCAGCCAGGAGGGTTATACCTGTATTTAGATAAAAATATTTTGTTTCCCTCAACTGCTGCCTGGGTTTAGATTTGGCGACTCAGGCTTGTTCTTCCACCATCCAGGGTTAAGTGGTTTCACAGATGACAGTAGCCTTGTTTCTGACAGACAGGGCTAAGTGGATTCAAAGTTCCTGGGTTGGTGCCGTTCATCCAGGGTTAAGGCTTAAGGGTATAATCAGTCCTATTCCTAGAAATAATGCATGTGGTATATGTATATCTCAAGACAACCAGAAAGAATATCATAGCAAAATGTTTATGTCAGGATAACATCAAAAACATCGCAAATTTACAAGAAAGCTAACCAAAGTGCGTAAATTGGTATATCTAGACAGTCAAAAAATAAGGTGAAAAGCAGGAACCGATATTTTTCGAAACAAAAACCTCCGATGAAGATGACTATCAGATATCATATCAATTAATACGACATTGCTACTTGTTACAGTAAGAGCAGGGTTATACCTGTATGGAACAAATACAAACATTAAGTAGTACGTATTTAGCAAGGACTGATATTAAGAGGCATTTAGTTTGGGCAGCTACAACAGTTTAATCAAGAGCACACATGTAATTAACAGATGCCTAAGGTATATATTCTTCTGGTGATGTTTTGTGATGGACTGACACACTTGTTGAACTAAATTCATATATAGTCTGACGAAACTGAAAATCCAAAATTGTATGTGCTTCAAACTGTTTCACCTAAATATTTTTTCAACAACCGGCAAGAAAGCTGCCTAAACATGGAAAGATGCAAAGTGGCTACCATTGGCCAGAGATAGTCTGAACTTGCTTTAGCGATACATCAAACTGGTGCAGCAGGGCTGCAGGAGTCAGTCAGACAAACAAGCACCAGAGAGAAGAACTTGAGCAGAGTATAGGACTACCACCTTCTCACTCTAACACAACATGCATGTAGCAAGTGAACATTACTACGTACATCAAGACATCCGATTATAGGACTGATTATTGAATATAAGCACTTTAGCAGAGAGGATGCTCGTAAGGACTATGTATCTGAAACTAGAGGTCCTCTGCTCACCACACTCATAAAAATCATTACAGCTCCATCGGTAACTTAACCAAGTATCCAGAAATTGTGTTAACACCATCCGAAGTGCCTCGCAGTTTTCCATCGTTGAATCCTGCATCGTAGAGCCATTGTTTGGTCGCATCAATTACAGGGGCACATTAAGAAATCAGCTCACTGGAATGGGGAACGTATCTGGTGCACCAAGGCAATTGGTGCTACCGGTGCACCGGACCCTGTTGCACATTCAAAACTATTCAAAAAAATCCGCAAAAAAATTAGTGTATCGACACAACATCAATGTACGTTGTCGCAAAAATTTAAATCAAAATTCAAAACAATGCTCAAGATACAAAAATGACAAATTTGACCTCAATGTGCTAATGGGCCAAAAATGAAGCCCAACTTGTGTTATGTACTATTCAGTGTCAAATTTGTTATTTTTGTATCTCGAGCAATGTTTCAAATATTGATTTAAAATTTTGTGACAACGTACATTGATGTTGTGTCAATGCACTAGATTTTTTCGGATTTTTTTTTAATATTTTTGAATGTGCAACGGGGGACCAGTGCACCGGTAGCACAAATTGCCCCGGTGCACCAGATACATTCCCAACACAACACGGCTACCACTATGAATTGCCAAATGGCCCGTCCCAGGTAAGTCACCCCTGTGCGCCACTGCAATTCTCCTCATATCGATATCTGACTCAAAACTTGAAAACTTCAATCACATAAACCTTAACGAAACTTCATGAGATGCTTAGTATAATAAAAATAAATCATTCACTTTGATACTGTCAAGAACATATTCATAATTGTTCTCACATAATTCTTACTTTATTCTATCATTTCTACAGTTTATATCCTACAATGTAAGCTATTGAAACACTAAAACAAGCGAACTATGTAATGAAAACAAAATCTATCAAACTCAGAACATCACGTAATGATCTAATTTATTTATCATACTTCCCTGAATTACGTAATGAACATCACATAATGTCCAGGGCCGGATCGTGGCGCAAGTGATGAAGATCGGCAGTGGCCATGGACGACTTCCCTGAATGAATCTAGAGCTGTCACTACTAGGGAAAAGCCTATACACAGAATCTTATCAGCAGCGCGCTTTAAAATCAGGCGCTGCTGCTAAGTAGCAGTAGCGCGGGTCATAGAAACTCGATGCTGAAACAAGTTTATCAGTAGCGCGTGCACTCCAAGAAGCGCTACTGCTAAAATTCCCACGACGCCGCCGCGAGGCCAGTTATAGCAGCAACGCGTTAAAATAAACAGCGCTACTGCTACGTAATGTAGCAGTAGCGCGTTTACCTATAGCGTGCTACTGCTATGCCATTCCATCTCCCCCCACTCACTAGCCTCATCCACAGATCACACTCACACACACTCACGGTCTCCTCCTCACCCCCCGCGCCGCCGGTCCTCCCCCGTTGCCCCTCCCCCGATCTGCGCCGCTGTCGCCTCATCCTCCTCGCTGGACTCGGTACCGGCCTCCTCCTCCGTCCTCCCTCCACTCGCCGCCGGCGCCCCCTCCTCGATCCGTCCTCCCTCCACTCGCCGCCGGCCGGCCCCTCCTCGCTCCGCCTTCCTTCTCCGTCCTACTATCTTCTCCCTCCTCGAGTCGCCCCTCCTTGTCCCTCCTCCCTGATACATTTTGATTTAGTAGGCTTTCATATGTAACATTTTGATTTAGTTGATATGATTCAGTTGATTTAGTAGGCTAGTTGATTTAGAAAGTTTTGATTTAGTTTATTTAGTAGGCTAGTTGATTTAGTTGATTTAGAACATTTTGATTTAGTTGATTTAGTATGCTAGTGGATTTAGTATGCTAGTTGATTTAGTATGCTCGATTTAGTTTTTTTTGTAATAAGTTATTTTTTGGCAAAATGTAGGGGACAATTTAGTTAAATTTGCCACTTGTTTGTTTAAACAATTATCTTAGGCAATAGGGGCCAAATTAGGATTATAATTGTCCATAAAATTGTTTCTCGCGGAAGAACCAAAAATATCACATGCTACTGTTTTTCTTTCCTGTGAAGTGAATCGTTAATCCTTTGCTCATATTGCTTTAGGAAAATGGCGCCACCACCAGCACCACTATGTCGACTGTGCAAGTCAAGGTGCGCCAGCAGCCTTGCAACTGGCAAGCTGTTCGGCATCTACTTCCATCTGAGTTTTCGTCATGCGGCGATAAGAAATTAGATGAAATGTAACAACTATTTTATTTTTAGTGTTGGCATTACTGCATTGTGTCATTTTGCTTTTCTTACACAGATCGTCCCATGCAATGTGAGGTTGAAATTCAACAAGCTGACAGGAGACACTGTGACATTTAAGGCTCCTGGGGGGCGTACACTATGGAGGTCGATAAAGGACGCAATATGTCGCAGATTGGAGGAGATGGATGGGCCCGTTTCCTCGCTCGCATGCGTCTTACTGGTGGTGAGTTGATCAGATTCTCTTTCAGAGCAGAAAGACCCAAGCTGGTTGTCATTTATATCAACCTGGTGGAAGATGATGAAGATGACGAAGATGATGAAGATAATGAGGACCCACTCAATGAAGATGATGAGAACCCACTTCATGAAGCCATCATAGCTCAAAGAATGAGGCTGAGCGAGGAGGAGATGTGCAACCTATGGGACATAATTCCGCCACGTGATGACTTTGTCGGGGTGCCATTCGTGACCCGCCTGACAAGTACCATGGTCGGTCGGCATGAAATGATATATATATGCTTTATTGTTATACTTATAAATGCAAATTATCCGATTATATGCTTAGTGAATCCGATGATATGCTTAGTTTAGAGTCCAACGATATTCTTTGTGGAATCTAGTCGATGATATATTTTAGTGTAGAGTCTGATCACATGCTTATTAGTGTAGAATCCAAGGAACTATTAATAGTGTAGATAATCCATATATACTTATTAGTAGAATTCATGATTAATTAGTACAAATACGTAGTACTGTGTCTTTTGATAGTGTAGAAATCTAGACTTAATAGAAATATATTTGCAAGAGTATGTGTGAGGCTATTTATTAATTGATATGTTTTTTTTATTCAGAGATTGCCAAAGAACCTATCTGTGAGTTGTGGTATTGAGCCTGATGAAGAAGGCTCAGTTGGACTACGCCTTACCGCAAGGGGCTCCATCACCACATGCACTTACCGCATGGACACAGATGGTCGCACACACTTGAACTCGGTCGGGTGGAAGAGATTCCTCGTTGGCAAGAATCTTCGTGTTGGACAGGCCATCCTAATTACTATCAGGAACACCCACCGCCCAGGCTTGAGGATGATGATCATCGTCGATATCATCTAGAACTACATATGTGTGTGTGACTATATCATCTAGAACTACATATGTGTGTCTGGCTATATCATCTAGAACTACATATGATGATCGTCGTCGATATCATGTAGAACTACATATGATGATCGTCGTCGATATCATCTAGAACTAAATATGATGATTGTCGTCTATGTCACCTTATACTGCTTGAGGATGCATGTTGAGTATATATGAAATTGTTATCTAGTACTCCCTCGGTTCGAAATTACTCGTCGTGGTTTTAGTTCAATTTGAACTAAAACCACGACGAGTAATTTCGAACCGAGGGAGTACTACCTAGTACCTATAATGCTTTATGAAATTGATATCTAGTAGTACCTAGTATCTAGAAATTGCAGTTTATCAAAGCTGGAATGGGAAAATGGTGAAAGATATAACAGTAGCGCGGGATCAGGAAATCGTTACAGCTAAATAATAGCAGCGCGTTCCTGAAAAGCGCTGCTGCTATAGTCAATAGTGGTAGCGCGGGTACAGGCAGCGCTACTACTAAGAGTTAGCTGTAGCGCCTTATTGGTAGCGCGGGCACCCGCGCTGCTGATAGGCCTAAAACCCGCGCTGCTGCTAGCCTTTTCCCTAGTAGTGTGTGGTGACAAGAACCGTTCAGTGTATCAGTTTGTTCAGTTTGTGTATACGTATATGATGATGAAAATATATATGGGTCTCTTTGGCTTGTGCTCTCAGCTCGGGCTATGCCAAATAATTTGTATGTTACTGTATTTGGTTCGTTTCCAAATACTCCCGTCGCTCCATATTACTTATCGCTGATTTAGTACAAAGTCTTGCTAGCCTTTCATACTCCTCTGCTTGTAATCCTCGGAGCATCTCAAGTTGCAATGATTCAAAGTTAGCAAAAGAGGGCATGGCAGAGAGAAAGAGGGCATCAGGGGACCAAAGATCTGTTCCTCCTCCCTAGCTTTAATTACGCCGGAAATCCATGGCTTTCTTTGAAGGATCAACAGGGAGGCCATCTCCCAGCCTCGAAGAGAGTGGTAAGGGCATCTCTTAGAGTGTCTATTGCTGGCTATACGACGGTTGCCATGTCATATATATTCATCATTTTTACTTGCTCATACAACAAGGTTAGTTATAATGTTAGTTATAAAAATACTACTTCCTCCGTCCTATAATATAAGACGTTTTTTGATATTACACTAGTGCTGGCAGGGAGAGTCGGATCCAGTTAGCCAGCGACTCGGGCGTGACGGCAAGAAGGGCCACCAGTTCCACAGGACAACTGGCTGAGTTGTTCTCCGTTTCTCTTTCTATGTAATTTGCCAAGAAAATTTAGAATTGAACGCTAATTATGCTTAGGTATATATTATTGAAACTGTCAAGGGAAAGGCTCTTCCCCTAAATATCCCGAGTTATAATTAGATTTGTCCTGCAGCGCCATGCTATACCGCCTCCACTGCCACATCAAGTCACACTGGAGCGGGACCCGATAGATGCTTTCTTCTCTTGCACTGGGCTGGCAGAGCTCTCTCCCCGCCGTTGCGTACGGATTGCATGCAGCTCGAGTTTGAGAACGCCATGCTGAAGGCGCTCTCAACTCCGCTGATTTACGACGACAAGGTCGCGCTGGGACAGCGCAAGCATGCATGCAAGTCGCCGGACGAAGTTGGCCACGTGTCTCCAACGCTGATGCCTTGTCTCCTTGCACCGCATGCATCGACCATGGAATACCATGTAACCGCGGAAACGCAGTGCGTCGGCCACCTTCAAATCTAGGGAGCTCTGGGCGCCTTTGAACCACGTCAACTCATCACCAACTTCTCCTTGCGCTCATCACCACACTGCGGCCACATCTACGCACCTCAGCACCGTCGAAGACCAGAGCTCGGTGTGCTACGTGATGGTGCTTTGCATGGACGATATGATCGTCAGTGTCGTACACAAATTGGATGCGCATCGTAGTCTTGATAGAGATGCTGTAAAACATTTTTCACAAAGCCTTGCGCCACTTAAGAATCACCAGAAAGCTAGTCGAACCATCTTTCCCCTAGGGACCCTAAGATTTTGGCCCAGCCCATATAGCTGTGAAGAAAAAGAAATAGTTAAGAAAAAAAGGGTGCTCCTATTTGGCAAGCTGCATGCCAGAGAACGGGTGCACATGCACCCCCCTCCCCCCCTCCCTTCCCCTGTGTGCCTTCTGGGCCAACCCATGTGGGGCGCGAGGTGCCCCCTATTTTTTTCTTAAGATTTTTAAAACAGTTCTGACTTTAAAAAAGGGTTCACACATTAAAAAAATGTTTTGAATTCAAGAGCAATTCTTGAATTCAAAAAACGTTTGTGATTTCAAAAGAATGACATTTTAATATTTTGACTAACAATTTCTTTATGGGCATTTTTTTATAATGATGAAGATTTTTTGTATTTGATGAACAAATTTTGAATTAGATGAACATTTCTTGACCTTGATGAACAACATTTGTATTCAAGAACATTTTTTTTAAAAATAGAATAATAAATTTTGAACAAAGTGATAAAAATTGTATTTCACAAACATTTTTTCAAATGACTGAGCAAACATGAAATTTGATGAACATTTTTTAATTCATTGAACAAATTTTGAAGTTTGATGAACATTTTTTAAATGCAATAAAAAATGAAATCAACGAACATTTTATTACATTAGTGAACATTTGTGAAATTCGATGAACAAAAACATGTTCTTGGATTTGAAAAAAATTGCAAAAGAAAGGGAAAACATAAAGAAGGAAAAATAAAGGAAAAAGGAAAAAACAAAAAAAGAAAGGAAAAAAAGAAAGACCAAACGAAAGGAACAAAAGGAAAATGGGTTGTTCGCTTCTTTTAGAAAAAGTTGAAAATAGAAACTAATTTAAATTTTCATATTTAGAAATGTTACTACTTTAAATTTATTCACAAATTCAAATATTGTTCGTATTGTAAATTTTTATTCACAAATTCAGAAAATGTTCTGGCATTTCAAAAAATATTCTTCTTTTACATTTTTATTCAAAAACTAAAAAATGTTCAAATTGTGAAAATTTGTTCGCAATTTCCAAAGAGTGCGCATCTTTATTTTTTTGTTTGCAAATTCAGATAATGTTTCTGCTTTCCAAATTCATTTGGTGTGGGAATTTCAGAAAATGTTCCAGCTTCCAAATTTAAAAAACGTTCATGTTTTTAAATTGGGCCCCCAAATTCATAAAATCTTTGAGGAATTTATAATTTATAATTTTTGTTCACAAATTCGGAAATAATTCAGATATTTCGCATAATGTTCCTGCTTTCCAAATTTGTTCATATCATCAAAATGTTCATGATTTTCCAAATTTGACCCGAAATTCAATAATATGTTCTGGGGAATTCAAAAAGTGTTCGCATCTTGAAATATTGTTTGTAATTTCGAAAAAGTTCACGCTTTCATATTTTTGTTCCAATTTTTTGGAAAATGTTTTGCATTTTCAATAAATTCTTTGTAACTCCAAAAAATGTTGTAATTTTCATTTTGTTCATTTTTTGAGAAATGTTTGCAAATACGAAAAATGGTTTGAGTTCTAAATTTTTGCTATGAAATATGAAAATGTTTGCATTTCAAAAATATTAAAAAAATTCAAAAAGAAAAATACGTTTTAAATTTGAAAAATGGTTTAAATATGTTTCAGTTTATGTTCATATAGGGCGAACTGCCATGTTATGTCCGAAATCACAGAAATTCTGGTGGGTTCACTCACTTGCAAGAAGTGCTCGGTTTGACCGCTGACACTGATTTTGTTGTGGATTGTTGTTTAAGTTTTGCCGCTACTGTATATTTCTTTAAGGATGGCGTAGCAATTCGAGCTGTCGGTTGCAGCGGCTAGCACAGCGCGGCTACCACTATGAAGGGGCAAATGGGCCGTTCCTGGTTAGTCACCCCTGTGCGCCACTGCAATTCTCCTCATATCGGTATCTTATCCAAAACTTGAAAACTTCAATCTCATAAACCTTAAGGGAACTTCGTGAGATGCTTAGTATAATAAAAATAAATCATTCACTCTGGTACTGTCAGGAACAGATTCATAATTGTTTCTAACATAATTCTTACTTTATTCTATCATTTTCACAATTTATATCCCACAATATAAGCTATTGAAACACTAAAACAAGCGAACTATGTAATAACAACAGAATCTATCAAACTCAGAACATCACATAATGATCTAAATTTTTATCATACATCTGTTACTCCAAAAATTCTGAAAAATTAGGATGGCGTAAAAAAATTGTATCCCAATACTTTATAAAAACTTCAGCAATTGAGCATGTTCCAGTATAGAATAACAATTCTAACACAGGACGCAAAAAGTTTTTGTTTCTGCACAACATCAATTCAACAATCATCCAAATCATCCTAAAGGATTTGCTTGGCACTTTATCGAATTTAAAGACGGAAAACCTGATTAATATAGTAGGTTAATCATGTGAACAGACAAAAACAGTAGGGTTAAATATTGAGCTGTCTCCCAACAAGCGCTTTTATTTAATGCCTTTTTAGGTAGGCATGATGATTTTAATGATACTCACATAAAAGTAAAGAATTGAAACTTAAAAGGGAGCATCATGAAGCATATAACAAGCACATTTAAGCCTAACCCGCTTCCTATGCATAGGGGTTTTGTAATCAAACAATTTATCATAGCAAGAATCAACTACAGAACTTTATTCTTGTAGACTCTGTTGGGCCTCCAAGCGCAGAGTTTTGTAGGACAACGACAAATTTCCCTCAAGTGAATGACCTAAGATTCATCAATCCGTGGGAGGTGTTGGATAAAGATGGTCTCCATCAAACAACCCTGCAATCAAAATATAAAGAGTCTTTTATGTCCCCAACGCACCCAATATAGTTGTCAATTGTATAAGTGCACTAGTATTTCGGCGAGGACATGGTGATAAAAATGTAGTATGCATAGTAGAATTGGTTTTTGTAATCTGAAATAATAAAAAAGCAAGATAGCAAGTAATAAAAGTGAGCACAAACGGTATTGTAATGCTTGGAAACAAGGCGTATGGGTCATACTTTCACTAGTGCAATCTCTCAATAGTGCTAACATAATTGTATCATATAACAATCCCTCAACGTGCGACAAAGAATCACTGCAAAGTTCTTATCAATAGCGGAGATGAGATTATTGTAGGTAGTGGACCACCTTAAAGTTATTTTTCCGATCAATCTATTGAGCCACCTCTGTAAGTGACACAAATAGCCCTAGAGATCGTACTACAGTAACACCATATGTTACGCATCATTAAACTCTAATGTCACGTATATACTCCAATGTCAGCACAAGTATCTGTGAGTCAATTATTCAATATGCATCAGACAATTTCAGATTCATAATATTCAGTCCAACACAAAGAACTTCAAAGATTACCCCAAAGTTTCTATCAGAGAAAGTAGGATGAAAACGTGTATTATCCTATGTGCCTAGATTACCCCGATGTCAACTCGGGAGTCCGCAAGTTGATTACCAAAACATACATCAAGTGACTCAATAGAATACCCTATTGTCACCACGGGTATCCACAAGCAAGACATACATGAAGTGATGTGAAATCCAAAATATTCAATATGATAATAATGAAACCTCAAAGGGAAAGGCTCAATTCATCACAACAAAGATAGAGAGGGAAGAACACCATATGATTCAACTATATTAACAAAGCTCATGCATGGTATATCAAGATCATACCCTAACAAGATCTAGAGAGAGAGAGAGAGATCAAACACATAGGTACTGGTACATACTCTCAGCCCCGAGGGTGAACTACTACCTCCTCATCATGGAGACCGCCGGGATGATGAAGATGGCCTCCTGTGATGGTTTCCCCCTCCGGCAGCGTGCCAGAGAAGGCCTTCAGATGAGACCGCTTCGAAACAGAAGCTTGCGGTGGAAGCGCAAAAATTCTAGGTTTCTTTCTGGGGCTTCCTCAATTCATAAGGATTTTTAGAATTGGAATCATGCCAAAAGGAGTCCCGAGGAGCCCAAAATCTTGCATGGCACTCCCTAGGGGGGAGGGAGCGCCGTGTGAGCTTGTGCCCTCCTCGTGGGTCTTCCGGTCCTTTCTCAAAGCTTCGGGGTCTCTTATGTTCCAAAAGAAATCACCGTAATATTTTTTATCGCGTTTGTACTTCATTTGATATGATTTTTCCGTGAAACATAGAACTAGGCAGAAACATGAAGTGACACTGGGCACTAAGTTAATAGTTTAGTCCATAAAGATAATATAAAAGTGCATCAATACCATATAAAATCATTGTAAACATGACATGAATCTTTCCCTGATAATAAAGCAAGGAGTGCTTCTGGTGGTCCGTCATGCAATTTTGCACAAAACCCCCTATATTTTCTGTGAATCAACAGACGCTACACACTTAAGTCAGAGTTGAACCGTTATTTCGCATTTTTCTGGAACCCCTTGACTTTTTAATTAATTCACCCGCGGGTTATATTTAAGTCAAACATATGTTTTTTTAAATTATCCATATCTTTTAAACTGTAACTCCGATTTTAACATTTATAAATGAAATTTGATTAGCAAAATGTGTAGAATATGAATATGATGTTATTTTCACCTAATAAATATTTTGTAATATGGATTTTGGAAGAAAACTTATAACTATATAGCGACAGTCCATTTTCCTTTCGTATCGGCGACGATCCGTATTGGAAATAAATATCCACCAAAACCATATAGAGACGAAAGAAAACATTGATAACCACACATGCACACCTTTGAAAAACCTCGCGGGGAAAAAATAGATTTCTCACTGAGAGAGAGAGACAGACCTTAGGATTAACCACATTCAAACACGTTTTTTTTGTGTGAACATTGAGCCCACTGCCAATGAGGATGAGAAGGAGGATAAGTGACAAAACAAATGTGATGCCCCCCCTAAAACAGAGAACGTGGACTTATTTGTTGTCTTGAGTGATGGTTATAGGGTTAAGAGCGTGTGCTATTTTTTCCCTGTTGCAATTCACGGGCTCTTTTGCTAGTACTTTATAAATTATAAATACGTTGGAGCGGCGACAGCGGGAGGGGGTCTTGCTCGAGGGGGGGGGGATGGAGGCGGCTAGCGGGGTGCCCTGGTGGGCGCGGCGCCGCTGCACGACGGGAATGGGAGCGGGAGAGGGGAGCTGCAACATGGCATGTCTTCTTCCTACAGGAAGGTAATGGTGGTGTGGATAAACTGAAGGAAATATGCCCTAGAGGCAATAATAAAGGTATTATCCTTATATCATGATAAATGTTTATTATTCATGCTAGAATTGTATTAACCGGAAACATAATACATGTGTGAATATATAGACAAACTTAGTGTCACTAGTATGCCTCTACTTGACTAGCTCGTTAATCAAAGATGGTTATGTTTCCTAACCATGAACAAGGTGTTGTTATTTGATTAACGAGGTCACATCATTAGTTGAATGATCTGATTGACATGACCCATTTCATTAGCTTAGCACCCGATCGTTTAGTATGTTGCTATTGCTTTCTTCATGACTTATACATGTTCCTATGACTATGAGATTATGCAACTCCCGTTTACCGGAGGAACACTTTGGGTGCTACCAAACGTCACAACGTAACTGGGTGATTATAAAGGAGTACTACAGGTGTCTCCAAAGGTAGATGTTGGGTTGGCGTATTTCGAGAATAGGATTTGTCACTTCGATTGTCGGAGAGGTATCTCTGGGCCCTCTCGGTAATGCTCATCACATAAGCCTTGCAAGCACTGCAACTAATATGTTAGTTGTGAGATGATGTATTACGGAATGAGTAAAGAGACTTGCCGGTAACGATATTGAACTAGGTATTGGATACCGACGATCGAATCTCGGGCAAGTAACATACCGATGACAAAGGGAACAACGTATGTTGTTATGCGGTCTGACCGATAAAGATCTTCGCAGAATATGTAGGAGCCAATATGGGCATCCAGGTCCCGCTATTGGTTATTGAACGGAGATGTGTCTCGGTCATGTCTACATTGTTCTCGAACCGTAGGGTCCGCACGCTTAACGTTACGATGACAGTTATTATGAGTTTATGCATTTTGATGTACCGAAGGTTGTTCGGAATCCCGGATGTGATCACGGACATGACAAGGAGTCTCGAAATGGTCGAGACATAAAGATTGATATATTGGAAGCCTATGTTTGGACATCGGAAGTGTTCCGGGTGAAATCGGGATTTTACCGGAGTACCGGGAGGTTACCGGAACCCCCCGGGAGTCATATGGGCCTTAGTGGAAAGGAGAAAGGGGCAGCCCAAGGTGGTCGCGCACCTCCCCCCTCCCCTAGTCCTATTAGGACTAGGAGAGGTGGCCGGCCCCCCTCTCTCTCTTTCCCCCTTGATGAATCCTATTCCAACTAGGATTGGGGGGGAGTCCTACTCCCGGTAGGAGTAGGACTCCTCCTGGCGTGCCCCAAGGCTGGCCGCACCTCTCCCCCTTGCTCCTTTATATACGGGGGTAGGGGGCACCTCTAGACACACAAGTTGAGTTGATCCTTGAGATCGTTCCCTAGCCGTGTGCGGTGCCCCCTGCCACCATATTCCACCTCGATCATATCGTTGTAGTGCTTAGGCGAAGCCCTGCGTCGGTAGAACATCAAGATCGTCACCACGCCGTCGTGCTGACGGAACTCTTCCCCGACGCTTTGCTGGATCAGAGCCCGGGGATCGTCATCGAGCTGTATGTGTGCTAAGAACTCGGAGGTGCCGGAGTAACGGTGCTTGGATCGGTCGGATCGGGAAGACGTACGACTACTTCCTCTACGTTGTGTGATCGCTTCCGCAGTCGGTCTGCGTTGGTACGTAGACAACACTCTCCCCTCTCGTTGCTATGCATCACCATGTTCTTGCGTGTGCGTAGGAAAATTTTGAAATTACTACGTTCCCCAACAGTGGCATCCGAGCCTAGGTTTTATGGTTTGATGTTATTTGCACGAGTAGAACACAAGTGAGTTGTGGACGATACAAGTCATACTGCCTACCAGCATGTCATACTTTGGTTCGGCGGTATTGTTGGACGAGACGACCCGGACCAACCTTACGCGTACGCTTACGCGAGACCGGTTCCCCCGACGTGCTTTGCACACAGGTGGCTTGCGGGCGACTGTCTCTCCAACTTTAGTTGAACCGAGTGTGGCTACGCCCGGTCCTTGCGAAGGTTAAAACGGAGTCTATTTTACAAACTATCGTTGTGGTTTTGATGCGTAGGTGAGATTGGTTCTTGCTTAAGCCCGTAGCAGCCACGTAAAACTTGCAACAACAAAGTAGAGGACGTCTAACTTGTTTTTGCAGGGCATGTTGTGATGTGATATGGTCAAGACGTGATGCTAAATTTTACTGTATGAGATGATCATGTTTTGTAACCGAGTTATCGGCAACTGGCAGGAGCCATATGGTTGTCGCTTTATTGTATGCAATGCAATCGCGATGTAATGCCTTACTTTATCACTAAGCGGTAGCGATAGTCGTGGAAGCATAAGATTGGTGAGACGACAATGATGCTACGATGGAGATCAAGGTGTCGCGCCGGTGACGATGGTGATCAGGACGGTGCTTCGGAGATGGAGATCACAAGCACAAGATGATGATGGCCATATCATATCACTTATATTGATTGCATGTGATGTTTATCTTTTATGCATCTTATCTTGCTTTGATTGACGGTAGCATTATAAGATGATCTCTCACTAAATTATCAAGAAGTGTTCTCCCTGAGTATGCACCGTTGCGAAAGTTCTTCGTGCTGAGACACCATGTGATGATCGGGTGTGATAGGCTCTACGTCAAATACAACGGGTGCAAAACAGTTGCACACGCGGAATACTCAGGTTATACTTGACGAGCCAAGCATATACAGATATGGCCTCGGAACACGGAGACCGAAAGGTTGAGCGTGAATCATATAGTAGATATGATCAACATAATGATGTTCACCGATGAAACTACTCCATCTCACGTGATGATCGGACATGGTTTAGTTGATTTGGATCACGTAATCACTTAGAGGATTAGAGGGATGTCTATCTAAGTGGGAGTTCTTAAGTAATATGATTAATTGAACTTAAATTTATCATGAACTTAGTACCTGATAGTATCTTGCTTGTTTATGTTGATTGTAGATAGATGGCTCGTGATGTTGTTCCGTTGAATTTTAATGCGTTCCTTGAGAAAGCAAAGTTGAAAGATGATGGTAGCAATTACACGGACTGGGTACGTAACTTGAGGATTATCCTCATTGCTGCTCAGAAGAATTACGTCCTGGAAGCACCGCTGGGTGCCAGGCCTGCTGCTGGAGCAACACCAGATGTTATGAACGTCTGGCAAAGCAAAGCTGATGACTACTCGATAGTTCAGTGTGCCATGCTTTACGGCTTAGAATCGGGACTTCAACGACGTTTTGAACGTCATGGAGCATATGAGATGTTCCAAGAGTTGAAGTTAATATTTCAAGCAAATGCCCGGATTGAGAGATATGAAGTCTCCAATAAGTTCTATAGCTGCAAGATGGAAGAGAATAGTTCTGTCAGTGAGCATATACTCAAAATGTCTGGGTATAATAATCACTTGATTCAATTGGGAGTTAATCTTCTAGATGATTGCGTCATTGACAAAATTCTCCAATCACTGCCACCAAGCTACAAGAGCTTCGTGATGAACTATAATATGCAAGGGATGAACAAGACTATTCCCGAACTCTTCGCAATGCTGAAAGCTGCGGAGGTAGAAATCAAAAAGGAGCATCAAGTGTTGATGGTCAACAAGACCACTAGTTTCAAGAAAAAGGGCAAAGGGAAGAAGAAGGGGAACTTCAAGAAGAACGGCAAGAGAAGAAGAAGTTGTTGTTCAAGAGAAGAAACCCAAGTCTGGACCTAAGCCTGAAACTGAGTGCTTCTACTGCAAGCAGACTGGTCACTGGAAGCGGAACTGCCCCAAGTATTTGGCGGATAAGAAGGATGGCAAGGTGAACAAAGGTATATGTGATATACATGTTATTGATGTGTACCTTACTAATGCTCGCAGTAGCACCTGGGTTTTTGATACTGGTTCTGTTGCTAATATTTGCAACTCGAAACAGGGACTACGGATTAAGAGAAGATTGGTTAATGACGAGGTGATGATGCGCGTGGGAAACGGTTCCAAAGTCGATGTGATCGCAGTCGGCACGCTACCTCTACATCTACCTTCGGGATTAATATTAGACCTAAATAATTGTTATTTGGTGCCAGCGTTGAGCATGAACATTATATCTGGATCTTGTTTGATGCGAGACGGTTATTCATTTAAATCAGAGAATAATGTTTGTTCTATTTATATGAGTAATATCTTTTATGGTCATGCACCTTTGAAAAGCGGTCTATTTTTGATGAATCTCGATAGTAGTGATACACATATTCATAATGTAGAAGCCAAAAGATGCAGAGTTGATAATGATAGTGCAACTTATTTGTGGCACTGCCGTTTAGGTCATATCGGTGTAAAGCGCATGAAGAAACTCCATACTGATGGACTTTTGGAACCACTTGATTATGAATCACTTGGTACTTGCGAACCGTGCCTTATGGGTAAGATGACTAAAACACCGTTCTCCGGCACTATGGAGAGAGCAACAGATTTGTTGGAAATCATACATACCGATGTATGTGGTCCGATGAATATTGAGGCTCGTGGCGGATATCGTTATTTTCTCACCTTCACAGATGACTTAAGCAGATATGGGTATATCTACTTAATGAAACATAAGTCTGAAACATTTGAAAAGTTCAAAGAATTTTAGAGTGAAGTTGAAAATCATCGTAACAAGAAAATAAAGTTTCTACCATCTGATCGTGGAGGAGAATATTTGAGTTACGAGTTTGGTGTACATTTGAAAAACTGTGGAATAGTTTCGCAACTCACGCCACCCGGAACACCACAGCGTAATGGTGTGTCCGAACGTCGTAATCGTACTTTACTAGATATGGTGCGATCTATGATGTCTCTTACTGATTTACCGCTATCGTTTTGGGGATACGCACTAGAGACGGCCGCATTCACGTTAAACAGGGCACCATCAAAATCCGTTGAGACGGCGCCTTATGAACTATGGTTTGGCAAGAAACCAAAAGTTGTCGTTTCTGAAAGTTTGGGGCTGCGATGCTTATGTGAAAAAACTTCAACCTGATAAGCTCGAACCCAAATCGGAGAAATGTGTCTTCATAGGATATCCAAAGGAAACTATTGGATACACCTTCTGTCATAGATCCGAAGGCAAGACTTTTGTTGCTAAATTCGGAAACTTTCTTGAGAAGGAGTTTCTCTCGAAAGAAGTGAGTGGGAGGAAAGTAGAACTTGACGAGGTAACTGTACCTACTCCCTTGTTGGAAAGTAGTACATCACAGAAAACTGTTTCTGCGACACCTACACCAATAAGTGAGGAAGTTAATGATAATGATCATGAAACTTCAGAACAAGATACTACTAAACCTCGTAGATCAACCAGAGTAAGATACGCACCAGAGTGGTACGGTAATCCAGTTTTGGAAGTCATGCTACTAGATCATGATGAACCTACGAACTATGAAGAAGCGATGGTGAGCCCAGATTCCGCAAAGTGGCTTGAAGCCATGAAATCTGAGATGGGATCCATGTATGAGAACAAAGTATGGACTTTGGTTGACTTGCCCAATGATCGGCAAGCAATTGAGGATAAATGGATCTTCAAGAAAAAGACCGACGCTGACGGTAATGTTGTTGGGGAACGTAGCACAAATTCAAAAATTTCCTACGTGTCACCAAGATCTATCTATGGAGAGACCAGCAACGAAGGGAAGGAGAGTGCATCTACATACCCTTGTAGATCGTTAAGCGTAAGCGTTCAAGAGAACGGGGTTGATGGAGTCGTACTCGTCGTGATCCAAATCACTGATGATCCTAGCGCCGAACGGACGGCACCTCCGCGTTCAACACACGTACGGAGCAGCGATGTCTCCTCCTTCTTGATCCAACAAGGGGGAAGGAGAGGTTGATGGAGATCCAGCAGCACGACGGCGTGATGGTGGAAGTAGCGGGATTCCAACAGGGCTTCGCCAAGCACTGCGGGAGGAGGGAGATGTGTCATGGGAGGGAGAGGGAGGCGCCAGGGCTTAGATTAGGCTACCCTCCCTTCCCCCCCACTATATATAGGGCCAAGGGAGAGGGGGGGAGCAGCCTTGGCCCTTCCTCCAAGGAAGGGTGCGGCCAAGGGAGGAGTCCCTCCTACCCAAGGCACCTAGGAGGTGCCTTCCCCCTTTAGGACTCTTCCTTTCCCTCTTCTCTTGGCGCATGGGCCTCTTGGGGCTGGTGCCCTTGGCCCATATAGGCCAAGGCGCACACCCCTACAGCCCAGCCGGGGCAGGTGGCCCCACCCGGTGGACCCCCGGGACCCTTCCGGTGGTCCCGGTACAATACCGATGACCCCGAAACTTGTCCCGATGGCCGAAATAGGACTTCCTATATATAAATCTTTACCTCCGGACCATTCCGGAACTCCTCTTGACGTCCCGGATCTCATCCGGGACTCCGAACAACATTCGGGTTACCGCATACTAATATCTCTATAACCCTAGCGTCACCGAACCTTAAGTGTGTAGACCCTACGGGTTCGGGAAGCATGCAGACATGACCGAGACGTTCTCCGGTCAATAACCAACAGCGGGATATGGATACCCATGTTGGCTCCCACATTTTCCACGATGATCTCATCGGATGAACCACGATGTCAAGGACTTAATCAATCTCGTATACAATTCCCTTTGTCTATCGGTACGATACTTGCCCGAGATTCGATCGTCAGTATCCCGATACCTTGTTCAATCTTGTTACCGGCAAGTCTCTTTACTCGTTCTGTAACACATCATCCCGTGATCAACTCCTTGATCACATTGTGCACATTATGATGATGTCCTACCGAGTGGGCCCAAAGACACCTCTCCGTCACACGGAGTGACAAATCCCAGTCTCGATTCGTGCCAACCCAACAGACACTTTCGGAGATACCCATAGTGTACCTTTATAGCCACCCAGTTACGTTGTGATGTTTGGCACACCCAAAGCACTCCTACGGTATCCGGGAGTTGCACAATCTCATGGTCTAAGGAAATGATACTTGACATTAGAAAAGCTTTAGCATACGAACTACACGATCTAGTGCTATGCTTAGGATTGGGTCTTGTCCATCACATCATTCTCCTAATGATGTGATCCCGTTATCAACGACATCCAATGTCCATGGTCAGGAAACTGTAACCATCTATTGATCAACGAGCTAGTCAACTAGAGGCTTACTAGGGACATGCTGTTGTCTATGTATCCACACATGTATCTGAGTTTCCTATCAATACAATTCTAGCATGGATAATAAACGATTATCATGAACAAGGAAATATAATAATAATCAATTTATTATTGCCTCTAGGGCATATTTCCAATAGTCTCCCACTTGCACTAGAGTCAATAATCTAGTTCACATCGATATGTGATTAACACTCAAGGTCACATCCCCATGTGACTAACACCCAAAGAGTTTACTAGAGTCAATAATCTAGTTCACATTTACCATGTGATTAACACTCGATGAGTTCTGGGTTTGATCATGTTGCTTGTGAGAGAGGTTTTAGTCAACGGGTCTGAATCTTTCAGATCCATGTGTGCTTTACAAATCTCTATGTCATCTCCTAGATGCAGCTGCCACGTCCTATTTGGAGCTATTCCAAATAACTGTTCTACTATACGTATCCGGTTTGCTACTCAGAGTCATTCGGATAGGTGTTAAAGCTTGCATCGGTGTAACCCTTTACGACGAACTCTTTTACCACCTCCATAATCGAGAAAATTCCTTAGTCCACTAGTTACTAAGGATAACTTTGACCGCTGTCCTGTGATCCATTCTTGGATCACTCTTGTACCCCTTGACTGACTCATGGCAAGGCACACTTCAGGTGCGGTACACAGCATAGCATACTGTAGAGCCTATGTCTTAAGCATAGGGGACGACCTTCGTCCTTTCTCTCTATTCTGCCGTGGTCTAGCTTTAAGTCTTAACTTCATACCTTACAACTCAGGCAAGAACTCCTTCTTTGACTGATCCATCTTGAACACCTTCAAGATCATGTCAAGGAATGTGCTCATTTGAAAGTACCATTAAGCGTTTTGATCTATCCTTATAGATCTTGATGCTCAATGTTCAAATAGCTTAATCCAGGCTTTCCATTGAAAAACACTTTCCAAATAACCCTATATGCTTTCCAGAAATTCTACGTCATTTCCGATCAACAATACGTCAACAACATATACTCATCAGAAATTCTATAGTGCTCCCACTCACTTCTTTGGAAATACAAGTTTCTCATAAACTTTGTATACACCAAAATCTTTGATCATCTCATCAAAATATACATTCCAACTCTGAGATGCTTACTCCAGTCCTCAGAAGGATTGCTGGAGCTTTGCATACTTATTAGCATCTTTTAGGATTGACAAAACCTTCTGATTGTATCATATACAACCTTTCCTCAAGAAAATCGTCGAGGAAACAACATTTTGACATCCTATCTGCAAGATTTCATAAATAATGTAGTAATCGCTAATATAATTCCAACAGACTCTTAGCATCGCTACGAGTGAGAAAGTCTCATCGTAGTCAACTCCTTGAACTTGTCGGAAAACATCTTAACGACAAGTCGAGCTTTCTTAATGGTGATACTTACCATCATTGTCCGTCTTCCTCTTAAAATCCATCTGTACTCAACAGCCTTACGACCATCGAGCCGTTCTGCCAAAGTCTACACTTTGTTTTCATACATGGATCCTCTCTCGGATTTTATGGCCTCGTGCCATTTATTGGAATCCGGGCCCACCATCGCTTCTCCATAGCTCGTAGGTTCATTGTTGTCTAGCAACATGACTTCCAAGACAGGATTACATACCACTCTGAAGTAGTACGCATCCATGTCATCCCACGAGGTTTGGTAGTGACTTGATCTGAAGTTTCATGATTACTATCATAAGCTTCCACTTCAATTGGTGTAGGTGCCACAGGAACAACTTCCTGTGCCCTGCCACACACTAGTTGAAGAGACGGTTCAACAACCTCATCAAGTCTCCACCATCCTCCCACTCAATTCTTTCGAGAGAAACTTTTTCTCGAGAAAGGACCCGATTCTAGAAACAATCTCTTATTGCTTTCGGATCTAAGACAGGAGGTATACCCAACTGTTTTGGGTGTCCTATGAAGATGCATTTATCCGCTTTGGGTTTGAGCTTATCAGCCTGAAACTTTTTCACATAAGCATCGCAGCCCCAAACTTTTTAAGAAATGACAGCTTAGATTTCTCTAAACCATAATTCATACGGTGTCATCTCATCGGAATTACGTGGTGCCCTATTTAAAGTGAATGTGGTTGTCTCTAATGCCTAACCCATAAATTATTGTGGTAATTCGATAAGAGACATCATGGTATGCATTATATCCAATAGGGTGCAGTTATGATGTTTGGACACACCATCACACTATGGTGTTCCAGGCTGTATTAGTTGTGAAACAATTTCCACAATGTCTTAATTCTGTGCCAAACTCGTAATTCAGATATTCATCTCTATGATCATATCATAAATATTTTATCCTCTTGTCACGACGATCTTTCAACTTCACCCTGAAATTACTTGAACCTTTCAATAATTCAGACTCGTGATTCATCAAGTAAATATACTCAACATCTACTCAAATCATCTGTGAATTAAGAACATAATGATATCCACTACATGCCTCAGCCCTCATTGGACTGCACACATCAAAATGTATTACTTCCAACAAGTTGCTTTCTAGTTCCATTTTACTGAAACCGAGGCTTTCAGTCATCTTGCCCATGTGGTATGATTTGCATGTCTCAAGTGATTCAAAATCAAGTGAGTCCAAATGGTCCATTTGCATGGAGTTTCTTTATGCATATACACCAATAGACATGGTTCGCATGTCTCAAACTTTTCAAAAATGAGTGAGTCCAAAGATCCATCAACATGGAGCTTCTTCATGCGTTTTATACCGATATGACTTACGTGGCAGTGCCACAAGTAGGTGGTACCATCATTACTATCTTATATCTTTTGGCATGAACATGTGTATCACTACGATCGAGATTCAATAAACCATTCATTTTAGGTGCAAGACCATTGAAGGTATTATTCAAATAAACAGATTAACCATTATTCTCCTTAAATGAATAACTGTACTGCGATAGACATAATCCAATCATGTCTATGCTCAACGCAAACACCAATCTCGATGGTAGAGGGAGCGTACATATTTGATCATATCAACATTGGAAACACTTCCAACACATATCGTCAGCTCACCTTTAGCTAGTCTCCGTTTATTCCTTAGCTTTTATTTCGAGTTACTAACACTTAGCAACCGAACCGGTATCTAATACCCTGGTGCTACTAGGACTACTAGTAAAGTACACATCAACACAATGTATATCCAATATACTTCTATCGACCTTGCCAGCCTTCTAATCTACCAAGTATCTAGGGTAATTCTGCTCTAGTGGCTGTTCCCCTTATTACAGAAGCACTTAGTTTCGGGTTTGGGTTCAACCTTGGGTCTCTTCACTAGAGCAGCAGCTGAATTGCCGTTTCATGAAGTATCCCTTCTTGCCCTTGCCCTTCTTGAAACTAGTGGTTTCACCAACCATCAACAATTGATGCTCCTTCTTGATTTCTACTTTGGTGTCAAACATCGCGAATATCTCAAGGATCATCATATATGTCCCTGATATATTATAGTTCATCACGAAGCTCTAGCAGCTTGGTGGTAATGACTTCGGAGAAACATCACTATCTCATCTGGAAGATCAACTCCCACTTGATTCAAATGATTGTTGTACTCAGACAATCTGAGCACAAGCTCAACAATTGAGCTTTTCTCCCTTAGTTTGCAGGCTAAGAAAATCGTCGGAGGTCTTATACCTCTTGACGTGGGCACGAGCCTGAAATCCCAATTTCATCCCTCAAAACATCTCATATGTTTCGCGACGTTTCAAAACGTCTTCGGTGCCTCAACTCTAAACCGTTTAACTGAACTATCACGTAGTTATCAAAACATGTATGTCAGATGTTCGCAACATCCACAGACAACGTTCGAGGTTCAACACACTGAGCGGTGCATTAAGGACATAAGCCTTCTATGAAGCAATGAGGACAATCCTCAGTTTACGGACCTAGTCCGCATAATTGCTACTATCAACTTTCAACTATATTTTCTCTAGGAACATAACTAAACAGTAGAACTGAAGCGCGAGCTACGACATAATTTGCGAAGACCTTTTGACTATGTTCAGGATAATTAATTTCATCTTATGAACTCCCACTCAGATAGACATCCCTCTAGTCATCTAAGTGATTACATGATCCGAGTCAACTAGGTCGTGTCCGATCATCACGTGAGACGGACTAGTCAACATCGGTGAACATCTTCATGTTGATCGTATCTACCATACGACTCATGCTCGACCTTTCGGTCTTCTGTGTTCCGAGGCCATGTCTGTACACATGCTAGGCTCGTCAAGTCAACCTAAGTGTTTCGCGTGTGTAAATCTGTCTTACACCCGTTGTATGTGAACGTTAGGATCTATCACACCCGATCATCACGTGGTGCTTCGAAACAACGAACTGTCGCAACGGTGCACAGTTAGCGGGAACACTTTCTTGAAATTTTAATGAGGGATCATCTTATTTACTACCGTCGTTCTAAGCAAATAAGATGTATAAACATGATCAACATCACATGCAATAAAATAATAGTGACATGATATGGCCAATATCATATAGCTCCTTTGATCTCCATCTTGGGGCTCCATGATCATCTTGTCACCGGCATGACACCATGATCTCCATCATCATGATCTCCATCATAGTGTCTTCTTGAAGTTGTCTCGTCAACTATTACTTCTACTACTACAGCTAACGGTTAGCAATAAAGTAAAGTAATTACATGACGTTTATGTTGACACGCAGGTCATAAATAAATTAAGACAACTCCTATGGCTCCTGCCGGTTGTCATACTCATTGACATGCAAGTCGTGATTCCTATTACAAGAACATGATCATCTCATACATCACATATATCATTCATCACATCCTTTGGCCATATCACATCACATATCATACCCTGTAAAAACAAGTTAGACGTCCTCTAATTGTTGTTTGCATGTTTTACGTGGCTGCTATGGGTTTCTAGCAAGAACGTTTCTTACCTACGCAAAGACCACAACGTGATATGCCAATTGCTATTTACCCTTCATAAGGACCCTTTTCATCGAATCCGATCCGACTAAAGTGGGAGAGATAGACACCCGCCAGCCACCTTATGCAACTAGTGCATGTTTGTCGGTGGAACCGGTCTCACGTAAGCGTACGTGTAAGGTTGGTCTGGGCCGCTTCATCCCACAATGCCGCCGAATCAAGATTGGACTAGTAACGGTAAGCATATTGAACAAAATCAATGCCCACAACTACTTTGTGTTCTACTCGTGCATAGAATCTACGCAATAGACCTAGCTCATGATGCCACTGTTGGGGAACGTAGCACAAATTCAAAAATTTCCTACGTGTCACCAAGATCTATCTATGGAGAGACCAGCAAAGAAGGGAAGGAGAGTGCATCTACATACCCTTGTAGATCGCTAAGCGGAAGTGTTCAAGAGAACGGGGTTGATGGAGTCGTACTCGTCGTGATCCAAATCACCGATGATCCTAGCGCCGAACGGACGGCACCTCCGCGTTCAACACACGTACGGAGCAGCGACCTCTCCTCCTTCTTGATCCAGCAAGGGGGAAGGAGGGGTTGATGGAGATCCAGCAGCACGACGGCGTGATGGTGGAAGTAGCGGGATTCCAACAGGGCTTCGCCAAGCACTGCAGGAGGAGGGAGATGTGTCATGGGAGGGAGAGGGAGGCGCCAGGGCTTAGATTAGGCTGCCCTCCCTTCCCCCCACTATATATAGGGCCAAGGGAGAGGGGGGGCGCAGCCTTGGCCCTTCCTCCAAGGAAGGGTGCGGCCAAGGGAGGAGTCCCTCCTCCCCAAGGCACCTAGGAGGTGCCTTCCCCCTTTAGGACTCTTCCTTTCCCTCTTCTCTTGGCGCATGGGCCTCTTGGGGCTGGTACCCTTGGCCCATATAGGCCAAGGCGCACACCCCTACAGCCCATGTGGCCCCCCCCCCGGGGCAGGTGGCTCCACCCGGTGGACCCCCGGGACCCTTCCGGTGGTCCCGGTACAATACCGATGACCCCGAAACTTGTCCCGATGGCCGAAATAGGACTTCCTATATATAAATCTTTACCTCCGGACCATTCCGGAACTCCTCGTGATGTCCCGGATCTCAACCGGGACTCCGAACAACATTCGGGTTACCGCATACTAATATCTCTATAACCCTAGCGTCACCAAACCTTAAGTGTGTAGACCCTACGGGTTCGGGAAGCATGCAGACATGACCGAGACGTTCTCCGGTCAATAACCAACAGCGGGATCTGGATACCCATGTTGGCTCCCACATTTTCCACGATGATCTCATCGGATGAACCACGATGTCAAGGACTTAATCAATCCCGTATACAATTCCCTTTGTCTATCGGTACGATACTTGCCCGAGATTCGATCGTCAGTATCCCGATACCTTGTTCAATCTCGTTACCGGCAAGTCTCTTTACTCGTTCCGTAACACATCATCCCTTGATCAACTCCTTGATCACATTGTGCACATTATGATGATGTCCTACCGAGTGGGCCCAGAGACACCTCTCCGTCACACGGAGTGACAAATCCTAGTCTCGATTCGTGCCAACCCAACAGACACTTTCGGAGATACCTGTAGTGTACCTTTATAGCCACCCAGTTACGTTGTGACGTTTGGCACACCCAAAGCACTCCGACGGTATCCAGGAGTTGCACAATCTCATGGTCTAAGGAAATGATACTTGACATTAGAAAAGCTTTAGCATACGAACTACACGATCTAGTGCTATGCTTAGGATTGGGTCTTGTCCATCACATCATTCTCCTAATGATGTGATCCCATTATCAACGACATCCAATGTCCATGGTCAGGAAACCGTAACCATCTATTGATCAATGAGCTAGTCAACTAGAGGCTTACTAGGGACATGGTGTTGTCTATGTATCCACACATGTATCTGAGTTTCCTATCAATACAATTCTAGCATGGATAATAAACGATTATCATGAACAAGGAAATATAATAATAATCAATTTATTATTGCCTCTAGGGCATACTTCCAACAAATGTTACTGTCTATAAAGCTCGACTTGTCGCAAAAGGTTTTCGACAAGTTCAAGGGGTTGACTACGATGAGACCTTCTCACCCGTAGCGATGCTTAAGTCTGTCCGAATTATGTTAGCAATTTCCGCATTTTATAATTATGAAATTTGGCAGATGGATGTAAAAATTGCATTCCTGAATGGATTTCTGGAAGAAGAGTTGTATATGATGCAACCGGAAGGTTTTGTCGATCCAAAAGGAGCTAACAAAGTGTGCAAGCTCCAGCGATCCATTTATGGACTGGTGCAAGCCTCTTGGAGTTGGAATAAATGCTTTGATAGTGTGATCAAAGCATTTGGTTTTATACAGACTTTTGGAGAAGCATGTATTTACAAAAAAGTGAGTGGGAGCTCTGTAGCATTTCTGATATTATATGTGGATGACATATTGCTGATTGGAAATGATATAGAATTTCTGGATAGCATAAAGGGATACTTGAATAAGAGTTTTCCGATGAAAGACCTCGGTGAAGCTGCTTACATATTGGGCATTAAGATCTATAGAGATAGATCGAGACGCTTAATTGGACTTTCACAAAGCACATACCTTGACAAAATTTTGAAAAGGTTCAAAATGGATCAAGCAAAGAAAGGGTTCTTGCATGTGTTACAAGGTGTGAAGTTGAGTCAGACTCAATGCTCGACCACTGCAGAAGATAGAGAGAAAATGAAAGACGTTCCCTATGCTTCAGCCATAGGCTCTATCATGTATGCAATGTTGTGTACCAGACCTGATGTGTGTCTTGCTATAAGTTTAGCAGGGAGGTACCAAAGTAATCCAGGAGTGGATCACTGGACAGCGGTCAAGAACATCCTAAAATACCTGAAAAGGACTAAGGATATGTTTCTCGTATATGAAGGTGACAAAGAGCTCACCGTAAAAGGTTACGTTGATGCAAGCTTTGACACTGATCCGGACGATTCTAAATCGCAAACCAGATACGTGTTTACATTAAACGGTGGAGCTGTCAGTTGGTGCAGTTCTAAACAAAGCGTCGTAGCGGGATCTACATGTGAAGCAGAGTACATAGCTGCTTCGGAAGCAGCAAACGAAGGAGTCTGGATGAAGGAGTTCATATCCGATCTAGGTGTCATACCTAGTGCATCGGGTCCAATGAAAATCTTTTGTGACAATACTGGTGCAATTGCCTTGGCAAAGGAATCCAGATTTCACAAAAGGACCAAACACATCAAGAGACGCTTCAATTCCATCCGGGATCTAGTCCAGGTGGGAGACATAGAGATTTGCAAGATACATACGGATCTGAATGTTGCAGACCTGTTGACTAAGCCTCTTCCACGAGCAAAACATGATCAGCACCAAGACTCCATGGGTGTTAGAATCATTACTGTGTAATCTAGATTATTGACTCTAGTGCAAGTGGGAGACTGAAGGAAATATGCCCTAGAGGCAATAATAAAGTTATTATCCTTATATCATGATAAATGTTTATTATTCATGCTAGAATTGTATTAACCGGAAACATAATACATGTGTGAATATATAGACAAACTTAGTGTCACTAGTATGCCTCTACTTGACTAGCTCGTTAATCAAAGATGGTTATGTTTCCTAACCATGAACAAGGTGTTGTTATTTGATTAACGAGGTCACATCATTAGTTGAATGATCTGATTGACATGACCCATTTCATTAGCTTAGCACCCGATCGTTTAGTATGTTGCTATTGCTTTCTTCATGACTTATACATGTTCCTATGACTATGAGATTATGCAACTCCCGTTTACCGAAGGAACACTTTGGGTGCTACCAAACATCACAACGTAACTGGGTGATTATAAAGGAGTACTACAGGTGTCTCCAAAGGTAGATGTTGGGTTGGCGTATTTCGAGAATAGGATTTGTCACTCCGATTGTCGGAGAGGTATCTCTGGGCCCTCTCGGTAATGCTCATCACATAAGCGTTGCAAGCACTGCAACTAATATGTTAGTTGTGAGATGATGTATTACGGAACGAGTAAAGAGACTTTCCGGTAACGATATTGAACTAGGTATTGGATACCGACGATCGAATCTCGGGCAAGTAACATACCGATGACAAAGGGAACAACGTATGTTGTTATGCGGTCTGACCGATAAAGATCTTCGTAGAATATGTAGGAGCCAATATGGGCATCCAGGTCCCGCTATTGGTTATTGACCGGAGATGTGTCTCGGTCATGTCTACATTGTTCTCGAACCGTAGGGTCCGCACGCTTAACGTTACGATGACAGTTATTATGAGTTTATGCATTTTGATGTACCGAAGGTTGTTCGGAGTCCCGGATGTGATCACGGACATGACGAGGAGTCTCGAAATGGTCGAGACATAAAGATTGATATATTGGAAGCCTATGTTTGGACATCGGAAGTGTTCCGGGTGAAATCGGGATTTTACCGGAGTACCGGAAGGTTACCGGAACCCCCCGGGAGTCATATGGGCCTTAGTGGAAAGGAGAAAGGGGCAGCCCAAGGTGGTCGTGCACCTCCCCCCTTCCCTAGTCCTATTAGGACTGGGAGAGGTGGCCGGCCCCCCTCTCTCTCTTTCCCCCTTGATGAATCCTATTCCAACTAGGATTGGGGGGGGAGTCCTACTCCCGGTAGGAGTAGGACTCCTCCTGGCACGCCCCAAGGCTGGCCGCACCTCTCCCCCTTGCTCCTTTATATACGGGGGCAGGGGGGCACCTCTAGACACACAAGTTGATCCTTGATATCGTTCCTTAGCCGTGTGCGGAGCCCCCTGCCACCATATTCCACCTCGATCATATCGTTGTAGTGCTTAGGCGAAGCCCTGCGTCGGTAGAACATCAAGATCGTCACCACGCCGTCATGCTGACAGAACTCTTCCCCGACGCTTTGCTGGATCGGAGCCCGGGGATCGTCATCGAGCTGTACGTGTGCTAAGAACTCGGAGGTGCCGGAGTAACGGTGCTTGGATCGGTCGGATCGGGAAGACGTACGACTACTTCATCTACGTTGTGTGATCGCTTCCGCAGTCGGTCTGCGTTGGTACGTAGACAACACTCTCCCCTCTCGTTGCTATGCATCACCATGATCTTGCGTGTGCGTAGGAAAATTTTGAAATTACTACGTTCCCCAACAGAAACACCATTGTTCCATGGGTTATCAATTGTGGTGGTGCTTCCTGATAACAAGTCTGAGCTAGACTATTAGGGGATATATTTTTCCATGGCTTCCAAGTTACAATGCATAGTAACATGAGTGAGTGATCTTCGTTCTCTGTTGATGATATTGGTTTCTAGTCATGTATAAGTCTGTGTTTGATTGCTGTCAGCATGAACCCCCCAAGGTTCAGTTTTTTTATTCTTCTTCTTTTGTTTACGAAGTATGATGGTCATGTAATCAATTAGTTTCTGCACATCAAATTAAATTGTAATATTTTCTTCGGGGCAATCGGGTTCTACACCCGATTTTATACGTTTGGCATATCATTTTTGCTAGACATGACTTTATTTTGGTAGGAGTTTTGCTTATTAGGGTGCAATTCACATTTTTAATCATGTTGTTCTTAAGCATTTTTTTCTTGTTCTTTTTATTTTCTCCACATTTCTGTTGATGCTATTGTTTATCTCATATAATTTGAAGCACGGTGCTAACAAACCATGGTATGAAAAGTTACAGTTTTTGTGCGACTCTTATTCCCTATATGAAGAACCTGACTAGAGTACATCTTAAAATCATATCAAAACCAGAGTACCAAACATGTTTATATACAGGATCCTGTCCTACTACATGATTGTGTCCTCCAAATTTTTTATTTGTTAGAGAGAGTGGTTTTATAAAAAAGAAGTAAAGAACCTTGAAAAAACAACCGCGCAATTTGAGTATGCTTCATTTTGTTTGTCAGAGCATCCGAACTGTTGAGGTGTTGGCAGCTTCATTATTCAAAACTCCATTTCATCGACGTGGGGTTTCATCCACGTGTTTTGGCCACTATATTGTTTGCCTATTCCTGAATTAGGACAATTTCTCTACTCCATGCTAGTTGTTTTACCTTGCTTAAGTCAGGTGTATGGGCCTCATGTCATTGTATATTTGCTATCTCTTCCGATTTTATACCAATTTGGATCACAATTAAATTACAAGTAGTAACTCGGCCACATTTTCGGTTTTATAAATAGTCTCTGAAAGTTCATTGCAATTGGAAATCCATGTCGCAGATTCAGAAGGCAAGAGGGACAAAGCATATTTTGTCAGCCAGTCGCTGCCATGTCAATCAGCACACCGGCCTGCTGAACAAGCTAAATGATGCCACCATCCCGTGCTGGAAGACCACTATTGCGGGGAGCATCGAGCGGGCCGGAGTCCAAGCTCGCGAAATGGAGCATCCATACAAAAGCACTGAAGAAGAAGGTTCGCACTGGAAGGATCGTGGTTCTTTCACTAACGAGCCTAAATGAATACGTTGTAAAGATACCCCTGCCCCCTCTTCATGTAATGCAAAATTGCGTGCTCTTGCATTGCCATCATTTCAAAACATCATGTCTCACAGACAGTCCGGATCAGTCTTGCTTTTCCTTTGAAGGACTGAAACTTACATGCATTTTGTGCCAGCCATCCAAGCTAACTATAGTATAGACTAGATGATGTTTGTACTAAAGCAGCGTCAATTAACTTGGATTGGATGGTGTAAAATAGTTCCATAGCACACATGTACTTCATATAATCCAGAATATTAACATGACACTGAAATACTGCATAATAAGCACCAAATATGACAACAGAAGTATGGCTGCTTACATACAAAATTTGCTGCCGTGCACATAGCAGTTCAATGCCCTCAGACAACATTTGTTGGTCAATCGCACGGTGTAGTGCCACTGAACGCCCAATGTCTCAGAATAGGCTTCCATGATAGAGGACCAGTGCGCCATCAGTGGAACTGGAACAAGGTAGCCCCTTCAGCACCGCCAGTTCAATGAAAGGTGGTTGCGACATGGGTGGCCTTCCTGTGAATTGTCTCGGCTTGCCGGATCCAACTGCCAAGATGTCGAAATCAGACGGGTTGTGATTGCTCCTGGGACCGTACAAGGCGACGAGACAAGGGTCATCTCATGCAGCTCCTTCGTCCGGAAAGTGTTTGATGATGTGGAGGGGCGAATGATGGTGATGGTGGTGGGCGAGAAGGAAGTTGTGAGTGGAGGTCACACGGGGCCATGGCATCTAGACGGCGCAATAGAATGAATTCCGGAGGACGCGGTAGCAGGTCTGTCACTGCCTGGCAAGCGAATGAGTATCTCCCAGATGGCCTCATTCAATTATTCTCGTTTCAAGTAGCCGTTTAGTATAGCACAATAAATTGGTAGTGTTTTTAGTTGACTAACGCACATTAGTAATTTCTACCCTGATGTTCAGCCGTGCCACCAGAAACATGTCATGTTTCACACTATTTTAGCTCTATTTCTGGAGGTTTATTATCTTCAGCACGAAAAGATGGTAAAAGGAACTGAATAGAGGATTAGTGACCTAATTACGGTGAAGTGTGAATTTATCACAAATTAGATGAACTTGTTTTAGAAAAGCAAGAGTTCATCCATGATGATACATGCTAGCACTAGTTTCGGAAGCACATATGGAGTTGGAAAGCGTGCAATTAACAGATCTTGATAAGGCAAAAGTGCATCCAAGTAGTTGTTTCATAATAAGTTGCATTCGAGCTATAACTTTGAAATGTCGAGAGTTTACAATTCTACATGTATTTCTGTTTGTTCATCTATGATTCTAATTCTGCTAGAGTCAGGTTCAAACAACACAGTAGGCCAGGATGAAATCAAATGGGCAAAAAAACTGCAATAGTTGCATAAAATCTTAGTTTGTAACATTTAGCATATGACAATGATAGAAGTTGATGATACAATTAACATCCATAATGTTCAGTCCTACCATAGCAGAACCTCACCTCTAGATACCAAAATACAACAATTCAAGAATACATTCTATGTCCATGCGGAATAATGCATATCTTACATGTTCTTCCCAAAGCCATCTTGCATCGCAAAGAATGGAAGTGGAATAATGTTCTCCCGAAAGCGAAATGTCATAATATGCATGCTATTCTTTTCACCTTCATCACATTCAACAATTCCTAGAAACTTGCCATCAATGTCACAGTGTAGAATACTCCCACCCAATAGCTTGATCAGTAACTCACGCTCATTGAGCATAGCAATCTTTTCAACACATCTTATCCGGTAATCGATTGGCGGCGAATCCTCCAATTCTGTTATGTTAATCCGATACTTGAAGTCCCAAACTTCAGCCTTATAGTCCTGGATAACATAAATATCTGTAACAATGAAATTCTGACTACAACACATACCAAGAGCACTATCCATCTCCAACAATGACTTTGAAAGGTAGGTATTGGTGGGACCGAGCATCCACCGAAATGCCTCGACTATAGTGTCAAACACCATTATGTTGCCGGCATCATAGTATGAGTATGTTCCCAACTTCCAATGTAGGCTACCCCGGTGTAGTACTGGGGCATTTGAAGAACATGTGAGTAGATTCAATAACTTATAATCTACTTGGGGTTGTCCGATGGGCCTGGGCTTATCGGATCCCACTGTGAGGAAATAGAAATCAATTGTGCAATTTCGAAGAACCTCATTTCTTGTCCAGATCGAGTAGAGCACCCTGTATTCTCCCGATGGGTGATGTTGGTACAATGCGGATATTTGCACGGATCTATTTGGTAGCATGTGTCCCCGAAGCAACCTCAGGGGAGCATGCTGATGAGTAGTTGGATTGCAAACATCGAAGAGTCCCATGTCTTCACAGACAGGCACAATGATGAGGCCATCACAGATAGCATAGATAAAAAGTATTCCGTTATCAAGGTGTGGGATACGGTACCGGAAGATGGGCAGACAAGAAAGCTTGCTTCTGGCAGCAATGGTACTAGAGTCACAGAAGGCAAAAGTATAGTGGTTGTTGTTGTACTTGATTTGTTTGATGACTGGAAGCGAGGGTTGGCGCTTGTGGTGCGCATCGAGGAAGTCTTTGGTGGAGGTGGCGTGACACCATGACTTGCGGACCATGCGGCACCGGAGAACATCCTTTGCTGGTAATCTAAGGAGTACCTCATCGATGACGATTGCCTCGGCAAATCGTCAAGGACAGATGCATAGTTGCTATCAGTCATGGCCATGGATTCCTTGGATCCTTGATTGATGTCCAACTAAAAAGAGATGAATGTTAGTACTTATGGGATGCTGGAGCTAAGTTAAACTTTTTGATGTAGCAATCCTAGGATATGTATACCTATGAAGAAGAGTTTGGGAGCGATAAAAAAGTGAAGATTGGGTTCTTATTTCCAACGAAACTTACCAAATCAAAATTGTACATACATTTTTTGGGTATTTTGGTTAAATATTTTTATGGCACATGAATTCGATCAAAGTCAAATAGAGTCCAAAGAATGATCAAACTACCTCAGACTTTGGTTGGATTTTATTCAAATTTATGCAAAATATTAGGTCATTCGGTCAAAATAATAAATTTAGGAAATGTATGATGTATCAGTTGTGTTTTAACGACATTTAAGAAACACTAATGCATTTCCACAATCAGTGTACTTAGACTAAGAAACAAGTTAGGAAATCACGCATATAGACATATTACCGTGGAATAATTGGAGGAAGATCAACGAGGATAGCTAGCTATGGTAGCATCTGAATGGTGAAGTGAATCTATTCTGTCTGATTTGGAAACAAAGATGAGGGAGGTGAATTTTAGTGTGTGTTATATGGAGGAGAAACCCAAAATAGATGCAGAAATAAACCAAATAAAAATTCATCAAATAGAGCGACGCAACTAGTTTGGTCAATGAAGTTTCTCACCTTCCTCGACGAAGAAATAGTACCCTGATGACCAGTTGTGTCTGCTTTGGTGTGACTTTGCTTCCTTGGTTAAGCAAAGAAGATAAGAAGCCGACAAGGTGGCGTTACTAGAATGAGTGAATGTCGAAGGCTGGTGCCAGTTGCATGGGTGTGGTAAGATATATATGAAGCACCTAATTAAATTCTCATTAATTGGTGTAACTTTAGATGTGCTGGTGCCGCTTTATCGTTTCATTCACGCTGACTTGATCCAGCGGCGACAAACATGTTATCTTATGTGACAGTGTGAAAAGCCATGGGTGGATCCAGATGTAGTCTTGGTAAGTCTTAATGACTATTCAATTGTTTTGCTAAATCTTAAAGGTAAGTCTATAAAATGCTTAATATAGAATAAAAATTTCCTAGTTTAGGCTTCCTTTGCCCCACTACTTTCGTGACCCATCTATCGGCAAGGTTTTCTTCCTGAACAAAGGTATGCGCCACCCAAACTGACACAAGTTCATCTTGGTAGGTATCACTCTCGCCCTTAACTCTTTAGCCCAGGGCCATGATGGAGTATTGGAAATGGGGTTATCCCTAGTAAATGGCAAATGGGCCCATTTGGGAAAACCGTATCAAATCAAAGCTTAGAGATCTTTTTTTTCCACTAACCATTATTTACTACACAAAGACGTACACGAGCACAACGACGCTGTAAGCCACAGAAGATCGCCAGGCAGGGAATAAGCGTCAGCGATGACGACATTAGCAACCGAAGCCCCAAGTATCCGATACACCTTTCGCAAGGGCAGGCAGCCATTGCGGCGCACTCCAAGGACTTGGCATTTAATGCCCGCCCAGGCTATGCGGCGTAGCCCGCAACACTGTCATCACCTTAATATTTTTGGCATTTTTATTTTGTGAACTAAACGTGAAGAACCAGCCAGATCTCGAGGACCAAGCGCATAATAAATCGTTTTAGTTCAAAAATAGATGTCGTGCAAGCAGCATGTAGCGTGTTGCATTTTTGTTTCGTGGGGGCAAGAGAACGAATGTAACCCCACCGGGGAAATCTTATTTAACTTAAATTTTTTATCCACATTTGCTTAGCTCAAAACAAAGTGGAGGCGCGCATGCATGAACCACCGACGCACGCAGAGAGAGCTGCGCACTGCCGTGCACGCCAGCGGCCGCACCGTCAAAAAAAGGCACCCGACCCCACGGTAACTTGTGGTGCTGGTCCTTGCGTCGGGGCCAATTTTCGTGTTTTGACCCTTTTTATGAAGTTTAGCCGCCCCTGGTTCGTAAAAAATTTGAGATCTGACTCTTTTTTCTACCGCCATAACCTTTGACGGTAGGGTAACACTGCCTACCGCCAAGGGCTATGGCGGTAGGACTTGACTGCTCCGTCATGGTCATCCAACGTTGAAAATACCCTACCGCCATAGTCTAGAAGGTTTAAATTACATGTGGCGTATACTAGAACAGAGTCAGTCTAGTGGAAAGTTGGCTAGCGCATGCGAGTTTGGTTCAGCAGGACTTGAGTTCGAGCCTTCACAAAGCCAATTTTTTGTTTATTTTTATTTTGCCCAATAAAAATTAAATAATGTGTCCAACTAATATTAGGGCATGAATTACTTATAAAAATATTTATTTATTTATCTGTAACTGTTTTATAAAATTCCCGCAAAGATATAAACGAATATGATGGGATAAACAATTTGTCCAATTATAATGTTATACTTTTTTGTGTGCAGCATATACTTTGTTTGGATCTCAGATGCACGAAGTATGTATGTACTCCATAAACTATAGTACATACCATCCATTATTTTACTCCGATCTTATTCGCTAGGAATAACTAGATATACTGCCCTCGCAAAAGAAAAATAACTAGATATACTGCACACAGGAAGAAAACAACTAAAGTTTCATGTCAAACTCCTAATGGTCAGAATGAATTATATACTTCTTTGTGAATTAATCGTTAATGTCAAGATGGTTATTTGTCCAAGACCGCTAGTAATATAGTTACGAAGTATATAGACCTTTTACCAACTTACTTTTTAATAAACATCTAATGTGATTTGGCTCCATATTTATATTGATACTCATTTCACACCCACTATACCTGATATGCGTATAATCTTTTACCTAAAATAAAACGATAATCCCTTGTAAAATCAACAGTATATACTTATCTTAATAAATCAGTATATACTTACTTGGGGAAATTGGTATATTTATGGAACGGAAGTATATACTATTTTAATTGCCAAGCAGAACAAAGTTCTGAACTAAGTACCAGTACATATCTCTCTCCCTAAAAAAAGTACTAGTCTATATCTCTACACTAAAAAAAGGCAGTATATGACTATTAAATTCAGAAACAGTTTATACCCTTGAATAAAAAGTAGTATGCACGCAAAAACAGTATATACTTCTTTCGTGAAAATATAATTATTTTTTAAGTTGGCAAGAAGTATATACTACTTCACGTAAAAAAAAGTATGTACCACTTCACGTAAATATAATTATTTTTTAAGTTGGCAAGAAGTATATACTACTGCTCTATTTATTTTTATTTTTTTGCGGCTATATACTGCTCTATTTTGTGTTATATACTGCATAGAAATGTCAGAAAAGAAGGCGTACGTGAGTTTGCATCTCATCAACGTATATATCTCATCTAGAAGCAGTTACGTTTAACCAGGGAATAAAATAGCTTTTTTAAATAACAAGCACGGCTGGTTTGTTACAACCGATTTTTCCCATAGATCTCTCTACCTTTTGACCAATCCACGGGTAGGAGTATGTACTTCTGAGAGTATAAAAAAGGAGTCCTATATATCTTTGAGCGAATTTTTTAAAACAGTTGCAGATAAATAAAAAATATATTTTTATAAATGATTTATATCCTAATATTAATTGGACAAATTATATCTTTTTTATGCAGGTAATATGTGAGACCAATTGATCATATTCGTATACATATATATATATATATATATATATATATATATATATCTTTGAGCGAATTTTTTAAAATAGTTACAGATAATTAAAAACTATAATTTTGTAAATGATCTATTTCCTAATATTAATTGGACAAATTGTTTATTGTTTATTGGGCAAAATAAAAATGAACAAAAAATTTGGACATAGGGAGGCTCGAACCCGAGACCTGCAGCCTAAAACCTACACGCTCTAGCCAACCTGTCAACAGACTTCACATGATAGACTAGGCGCCATATGTAATTTATATATTCTAGACCCTACCGCCAAAGACTATAACAGTAGGGTAGTTTCAACGTCAAACGGCCGTGACGGCGCAATCAAGTCCTACCGCCATAGCCTGCGGCGGTAGGCAGTGTTACCCTACCGCCAAGAATGATGGCGGCAGAAAAAGGGTCAGATCACTTCGAATGAAGGTTAGATTCTGAATTTGTTTATAAAAAGGGTCAAAACACGAAATTTTGCCGCACGCAGAGAGAGCTGCGCACTGCCGTGCACGCCAGCGGCCGCACGGTCAAAAAAAGGCACCCGACCCCACGGTAACTTGTGGTGCTGGTCCTTGCGTCAGGTTTGTACCGCACCATGCGAGCCCATAAAGCACACGTGTCCACGGGTATAGGTTGTATCCGGTGATGGATGCACCACTTATGATTTTCTCATCTATTCTGTGTGCGCATCATCTCGGCGTAGTGGGCGGCTAGATATCTGCGTCCAGCGGCAGCTGCGTGCAGGACGGCCGCTCTTAACGGAAGAAGTACTATTTTTCAGAGAGAGATACCATGTAGAAGTCTAAAGTTAAACTGCAGACTGTGAACAGTTGTGACATATAGCTTAATAACCCTGCATCTATCAGACCGTCGGGAGTTGGAAGACTAAGCTGACCGAGAAATGCCATATCACAATCTGACAGAGATAATACAAATATGAGCATATTTCAGTATCATTGAAACGTTAGGAATTTCTTTTGAAAGGGACCTCAGGTGCTACGAACTCCAAGGCACCAGTAACATATGGATTTGGTCTCGAAGTAAGGTAACATCTGAATTAAAGAACTTCATGGACATAGGATCGGACTGGAAGAAAAAAAATGCACGGTCACAATGTAAATCAAGAAAGACAGTGTTGAATTGAACAGCCAAACTATGTTTTACACACTAACAAATAACTGCGTGAACTAGCTACATACATTTGTTATGCAATACCTACTTAATTAGCCACTGGAACTGGAAGTCGATTGACTGATTATCAATTGAATACAGACTTCTCGGTTTCTTCATCAGATAGGCACAATGACGTTCCATCAGTATCATATCCACTGCTACCCGCAAAAAAGAGTGTCATATCCACTGCTGAATCCTCTGTCAGATAATCACGCATACTTATCGTAAATAGTAGTGGCATCAGGAAAGAAAGTCTGATTTGAATGCTAAAATACAGTAACTTCACCTTTTTATGCTTGCCAAAAGAAAAACATTTTCAACTAGTAAAGAAGCAAACTAATGCTAAAATACGGTCACAATCATCGATCATAGCTAGAGATCACATAAAGCCAGTGCACAAGTAATTGATAGACAAAAGTTCAGCACCGTCATAGCAACATGAATATAAGTTCACACACATCGATCATATAGATCACATAAAAGCAGTGCACCACTAGTTCACAAGTAAAAGCTCAACTCTTTCAAGAGATCTCCTCGTCACCAATCATCTTCTCGATCTCGGCTAGGGCGGTCTTTGCAGCTTCAGCGGCTGTTCGTGCAGTCCTGACGGCTGCTAGCGCACTCCGAGCGGCTGCTGTAGCAAGATGGTAAGATTCTGCATCTCTCTCAGCGTATGATTGAGCTCTCTCGGTGGCTACTAGAGTCCTCTCCGCATGGGAGAGCACGATCACCGTATACTGAGCCACCCTCGAGATGGAGTCTACGGCTATAGGAGTCAGTACAGCAACGGTAATTCGACATAAAAAGTAAAAATCTACGGGAAAAAATCGACATGACCTTTGCTTGTAATTCAACATACTGAGTGCCAGAAATTAGGCGAAACAGAACTTAATCAACGTTGCCCAAAACGATGGCACTCCTTATGAACACCTACATCAGGAATAACTACTACAAACTTTTAATTGTACATAATATGGTATGCCCAAAAAATGCACACTGCATTATGAACACTATCTAAAAACTAGTACAACCTATTTCTGGTACTTACTTTTTCTAGTATAAGAACAACTACACTCTACATTTACAATAAAAGAGGGAGATGTGGTTACCGGGCCGGATGGAGACGACGGGGAGGTTGAGGACGATGACAGCGGACATTTAGGGCGAGGGGGATGCAGAGGACATTGGAGCCAGCGGAAGGCGAAGGCAACGGTGAGAGCAGGAACGTTCGAGGCGGCGGTGGATGGCGAGGGCGAGGATGTGATGCGGCGGCAATGGACGGAAAGGGCGATAGGGAAGACGAGGGCGAGGGAGACGACGCCAACATTGTAGGCACTAGAGGGCGAGCGCGACAATGGAAACGTTGAAGGCGGCGACGACGATGGCGACAACAGCGACGAGCGAGAGAGACGGGGTGAAAGATTTTAGGATAATACGTAGACGGCTACGGGAGCGTGCGGATTAGAATGGATAAGGTATGTGTGCCAACGCCAGTGACCGGCGCACTTTATGGCCCGCCACAGCTAAATTCATGAGGCGGGCGCAGATCTATATACGCCACATCAAATTAGAAGTGATGGCATATATGGGTACCTTCACACTTCTTATTTACAAAAAGCGGACAAACGAGTTCGGAAAGGGATGAAAATTTGCATCTTGTCTTCATTGGACATCTGTAGGGTGTTGTAAAATTTGAGATCGCCATGACAAAAACTTGATGCACAATGTGTACAGACCGGACACTCTTTCACCAAGTGTTACGGTTTCGAACAAAAAGCGCGCCTTACACAGACAATTTATTTTTTGAATATCTTTTGAACTTCAAACTTTTTCCATGAGTAATAGACGCTTTTGGAAGCTGTATTTTCAAAATTTACCGCCTTTTGAGTTGATTTGCTATTTTCACGGTATTAATTGACTTTCTGGCAACTAAAAAGGGTAAAAAGCTTTGAGCGTGTAAACTATCTCGAGAATGGATGGAATTTTGCATGGTGTCTTCATTGGACACCTGTAGGATGTGGTAAAATTTGATATCATCACGACATAAGGATGATGCACAACGTGTACAGACCCGACACTCTTCCACCAAGTGTTACGGTTTCGGAAAAAACCGCCGCCTTACACACACAACTTACTTTTTAAATATCTTTTGAGCTTCAAACTATTTCCATGAGTAATGGACACTATTGGAAGCCTCCTGCTCAAAATTTACAGCTTTTTGAGTTGATTTGCTATTTTTGCGACGTTAATTGACTTTCTGGCAATTAAAAAGGGCAAAAAGCTTTAAGCATGCAAACGAGCTCGGAAAGGGATGAAATTTTGCATGTTTTCTTCATGGACATCTATAGGGTAGTAAAACTTTGAGATCGTTACGACAAAAACTCAATGCACATCGTGTACAAACCAGACACTCTCCCTGAAGTAGCGGACAAACGATTTATTATAGGCTTAGTAAATATGATTTCCTACGGAATTTGTCGCCCCCCTTCAAATTTGAGAATACTCTAAGTTTAGTACATATGATTTCTGTGGAAATTATTTGGCTTAACATACGTGTGGCGGGCGTCAACCAATGCCCTTCACTGCTAACCTCTGAATATGTAGAATTTATTTTTTTTGCATAGGTCACCACAAGCTATCTGTGATGGGCATATATTCTACCCGCAACTGGTGCTTGCGCCAATCGCGGGTATATCCTCGGGCCCGCCACTCCTGACTTTCATCACGCTGGCAAATTTGAAAGTCTACTTGTGGCGGGTGGTTATTTCTACCCGCCACTGCTATGGTAATTCCAGTGGTGGTTATGTTTTATTACCGGTCATTGGTACTTTTCCAAAATAGCATGGCGGTTCCTGTTCATATCTGTCACTAGTTGAAGGGCCACATATAAGCATTTTCCCAGTTATGAGACTGAGCTGACAGATCATCTTGAGATTGACAAAATCGACACAAATGCATTCATGTACACGGAGAAGTCTTCTCTCACTGAGCGCACATCGCTGGAAGACATGAAATTAATCTACGAAAATGCGACCATCAATGCCAAGTCTAAGACTTGAACCTTGGTGGATTGGTTCCTCCACAAGAAACCCAACCATCCGAGCGACACTTCAGTTCCCACATAGAAGTATCTGCTAGTCTGTATCATATATCTTCTACCCACATCTTCGTGTATGTATACATTTTCTGGCATTTCTGAAATCCAAGTTACTCCCTTTGTCACGGTTTAGAAGGCACACTTTAGTTTTCATGCATTCTCAGAATAGAAGAGGATTAAGGTGGTGTTTGGTTCTCTAGTCCTAGGACTTTTTCTAGTCCCAACTAAAAAGTCTCTAGTTCCTAAAAAGTCCCTTCCTGTTCGTTTCCAGAGACTAAAAAGTCTCTAGTCCCTTCCTATAGGTTATTAAATGACCATGTTGCCCATAGTATATAGAAAAATAACAATCAAACAACACCATGGGGTGGCGGGCCAATAGATGCATGGAGGGGCATTATTGGAAAAGTCCCAAAAAGTCCCAAAAAGACTCTCCTTGAGAGTCTTCTTCATTTAGTCTCAAATGCCTAATTTAGTCCCTAAAAAATCCCACCCGTTTGGTAAAAAAGTCTCTAAGAGGGACTTTTTCTAGTCCCTACACAAAAAAGTCTTTGGAAACAAACACCCCTAAGACGTGTGGGCAATTAATGCTCAGTTAATTAGGCCGTTTTGAGGCGCAACACATACACGTGGTCCTTTTCCTCCACCACTGCATGCATGCGCTAGGATTGCTTGTTTATTGGCTATGGGGCACACTGTGCATTAATTTCTCCACTAATTAGGCGTCGTAGTTAACAATCGATACTATTTTTCAGTATGTTGTACAACCAATTACTAACCATCTTGGTCCCAGAGATTTTTCCAGCACGCCCTGTAAACTGTGACGGAGAGAGTACATTTCTTCCTCCCCTGCATCAACAATTGTAGGTTTGTATCCACAGACCCCAGTGAAGACGAGACGTGGTTTGATCCCCAGTACATGCACGTCAGTCTCCCCAGTACAATTGTAGGTCTCCAGCCAGCCCCTTGGTCTCCTTTCTCAGTCAAAAAGGTAAATGTCCTGTGCTCCTTGAACGTAGCATGCAGATTAAAGCTGTATTTAACTCCACCTAAACTCTTAGGTTTCCACTCATCCGTTTCATCTCCCCAAGAAACACACACCCGATATATACATACTCCTCTTCCCTCGCTCGAGCTCCTCCACCTCGCA
The DNA here is from genome assembly GCF_002162155.2 of Triticum dicoccoides. Classification (NCBI taxonomy): domain Eukaryota; kingdom Viridiplantae; phylum Streptophyta; class Magnoliopsida; order Poales; family Poaceae; genus Triticum; species Triticum dicoccoides. The sequence goes on from NW_021284603.1 coordinate 130,763, forward strand.
CAGTCATCACGCTGCATCTGCTGGAATCTAAAAGATCTGGTGAGTAGTCATTTCTCTGATCTTGTTTATAATAGGTACTACTCCCTCCGTTTCTAAATATTTGTCTTTCTAAAGGTTTCAAATGGTGACAACATACGGAACAAAATGAATGAATTTACACTTTAAAATATGTCTATATACATCCGTATGTGGTGATCATTTAAAATCTCTAAAAAGACAAATATTTAGGAACGAAGGGAGTACTACTGTTGCATTGTGTTATTGCTTAATGGTGGCGTGTTGTTTTCTCAGTTGTTCGTACTGCACCCGGGAGGCCATCGGTCATATGATGCCGGGCAGGGGCAGAAGGGGGGCAACCGTCCTCGACGACTTGCCAGAGTCCATCATCGTGGAAGAGATACTCGTGCGGTTGCCGTCCAAGGATGTCCTCCGGTGCCGTGCCGTCCGCAAGTCTTGGCGTAGCGCCACCTCCGCTCCTGAGTTCGTCGTCGCACACCACCGCCGCCAGCCTGTGCTCCCCCTTATCAATATGTTTCCAACTGTTCCAGAGTGCTACTACTCCGAAGAGAACGGGGACGACTACGACTGTTTCGTTGCCTTTCGTGTCGTCGCCGGCTCCGATCGCAATCTCTGGCCCGTCGTCCGTACCAGCCGTACCACTGACAGCCTCTGGTTAGAGGCCGCCTGCGATGGTCTCCTCGTCGTCTCCGTTGGCACGCGCGAGAAAGACTACTTCGTCTGCAACCCGGCCAATCGCCAGTACGCTTCCCTGCTGCAGCTTCCAGGATGTCCCTTTTCCACCGTCAGCATAGCCGGCTTCTACCGGCATCACCCGTCTGAAGAATTCCGGGTGCTGTACTGGATGATGTCGGAGGATATGGATCAGGTGCATTACAACGTCTTTGCACTGGGATCTGACGACCCAAGATCCGTCTATTACTACCGAGAAAAGATATCGGATGCATCTTGGCCAGCTATGCCACGTTCTGTAGATCAGGCGTTACTGGCAGGGTTGCTAGGTTCCTCATATAATCCACCGGTCTTCTATCATGGCAACCTGCACTGGGACACGGGGCGGTGCTCCAAGATTACCGCCGACATAATGGTGTTTGACACGGTGGCTGAAAAGTTCCGGTGGATGCGTCGTCCTCCAGCGGCATCGAACCCTCGGGCGTGGCTGCTGGAGTTGGATGGTGCGCTTGCCATGTGGAGCACCGTCGATGGCGTCCACCTAGATTTCTCAGTGATGCAGGATTATGAGTCTGAGGTATGGACCTTCAAGCTCCGGATGAACTTGTCGGCAGTGGAGGTGCTGCTGCAGCGGCTAGATGGTTTACAAGTAAATTCTAACTGCCCCAAGATTGTGATGGTCAACGATCGTGAGCTGTTGACCGATCTGATCCGTGGTCATCTGTTGCATTGCAACATCGATGGCAACTTCTTAGGAACTGTGGAAAGCAAAGACGCCGATTATTTGGGGTTTACTTCGAGTTCTACCGGATGTTTGGGAGGAGACGCACGGTGGCTTACTTCGCATTTGTTCCAAGAGAGCATTTTCCCTGTTCCATCCATCGAGATGCAAGAGCAAGGTGGTGTGCTCAAGCCATGTCCATTTATCCTAGCCTCCTAAGGATGTTCTTCTGATATCTCGCATGTTGTTTTCTTTCGTAGTATATGTTTTGGTGCTGGTAGTACTAAACTTCTTGGATAATTGCAGTAGAATTTCTTCTATATGATCATGCATATGGTGTTCATTGGCTACTGATATATTAGGTTCCTGACTTCTATTTTTGCGGGGGGTTAGGTTTCTGACTTGGATGAATGATCATGAAATAATATTAATATTTAAAGCGGTAATACTTTCTTGTTTCTGTTTTCTATTCGCTCACACAAACCTTAGTTTTGCATGTATGTGAACATGGTTTCGTTTTGATGAAATACAACCGGGGAATCGGTCCCTGTAAATCTAAAAAATGTGCACTGGATGCTTCTCCTTATCGCTAAGCAGCGTAACATTACCTTAGAGCAACTCTAATGGAACCCCTGAAAGGCGTTAAGGTTAAACCCTTCCTAAATGAACAGAAAAATGGTTTAACTCCTCCAGATTTTGAGAAGTCCAGATCCGCACATCTGGGCACCACACCGGACATTCGGCTCCTCGACGACCGCTCGGACATCCGGCCCCTGCTTGCACATAGTTTCAGGCCGAAAGTCCACATGTTTCTCTTCCCCACTTCCCTCCTTTGTGGATTAGAATACATATAGCAAGTAAGTATTGTTGGGGGACGACCGGCCCATCAAAATTCAACATTCTACAAAGTAAGTAATCACCATTGACATGCCTACTTAGCCTTAAATCAATGAAGTTAGGGGGGCGCGAGGCAGGCCCGCTGTTGGTCTCCCTATCTCCGCCCTGCATATAGCCTTCCCCATCCTGCGTTCTAGTTTTTTTTTTTTTTAGAAAAGGAGGATGACCCCCGGCCTCTGCATCTGGGAGATGCATACGGCCACTTTATTGATTATTCTCAAGGATCTTACAAAGTATTACAACAATGTGCCTGAATCCACCATCTTGGCAACATATGCCGCTACTCCTATCCAAAATGATGAAGGGGTGCTAGTTGGGCCACTACCCAGACCACTCACCTAAGCCTAACATCAAAAGCCGGAACCGAAACACATTCGGAAGCCCCAGCCGAGCCACATACCGGGTCTGGGGCATAATCCGGTCAGACGCACTCGTGTGTCGTCGCCGCCATCTTCCACAGGTCCGTCTTCAGATCAAATTGAGGCTTCTACCTTGTCTGGCCACTCAGCTATCGACGTCACCATGACACCAGACAGCTTCGTCCTCCTGCGCGAGTCCATCGCCACACATCGGACGCCGAATCTCCACTGCGCCACGCCGCCGAGATACGCCGCCATCCATGAGTAGGATGAAGCACCGCTCCGCCGAGACCGGCAGGGCTTCTGAAGACCAATCCGCCGCCAAGCAACCAAAGCATCACATCCACCCCAAGCTCACCAAGAACGACACCCCCAAGAAGGTGACGACGCCCGGAGCGCCGCTGTCGCTCAATCCGGCATGGATTTGGGCTTTCGCCCGGCATACGAGCTGGGTGTAAGGAAGAGGGGAAGGAGGCAATCTGGACGGCGCCTCCAAGAAGGGTACGGCGCCCTCGGGCGTCGCCGCCGTCGTGACCAGCACTGCTGGCCTC
>NW_021284603.1:134262-136175 GCF_002162155.2 Triticum dicoccoides
GGAGGAGGGAAGGGCCCCGCCGCCGCCGAGCCGCGCGGGCTTCGCCCGGCAACGTCCGCCGGCGGCGGCGAGGGAAGGAGGGGCCGGAGGGGCCTGCGCTGGCGGCGGCTAGGGTTCGCTCCCGGGCCGCCCGCGGGAGCGACCTGGGGAGCCGAGTCCAGCACCTGGCCCTACCTTGGTGAACGGATACCCAGTTTGCAAGTGCCAGATACTTGCTGGAGTGTGGCTCAACCGTGAACCCTTGTGGCCTAGTGTAAGCTAAGATTAGAACCAAAACTATAGATCTTAGGAGAAGAACCATGTATGGTTGTCAAGACCCCTGAGGAAGAACCACCTATGGTTGTCAAGGCCACTTCGGAGAAGATTCACCATGTGGCAGAGAGGGGCGGGGAGGATGAGGACACGGCTGGTCATCAGTGGAGAGAGACGGGCTATACGGGTCCAATTAGCCATTGTTATTAGTTATAAGACATACAGTTAGAGCCATTCGATTGCCAAATGCAACACTTCTATAATATATAAAAAGATAGAACATACATAAAGAGCATATAATTATTGTCCCCACCCATGCAAGAAAGACTACTTAAAAAGGAAAATAACATAAGAAAATAAATAGCAACCGGCGCGACGATTGATAAATTTGTCTTTAAGCTATCTGGATCCACCCCTTAGACACCAGAGGCATGTTATTGGCGTCATAGGGGACGGAATAGAAGGTCACGGTCTCGGGGCCGCTGCCCACATGTAACCATGGACTCTCTAGGTAGAGCTTGTGTGGAAAAACTGCACGAATATGGCGCCGTCCTTCCGGCGCATGACGGTGTAGTATCATTCATCCGAAAAAACCATCTTCAAAATATCCCGAACCACCTGCTCGTGGTTCAGCGGCAGTATGTTAATCGTGTAAGCGTGAAGGCACCACATGAACAATGTTGTGGTTTCTTGCCCGGCGAACTTCTTCTGGTGCTTTAGTGGGAGCGAAAGATTAGCAAGAGAGTATGCCCTGGTTGAACTATCTAGCATGTTTTTTATAGTGCAACACGGGAGAGGCGAGAACATTCTTCGGGAATTGAGCGTCTTTAATTTGGTTGCAAACCAACCGAATGCGAAAATGGAATGGATTCCCACACGTGAAAGTAGCCGAACGAAACTTGTTTCTTTGCCCACTACAGTGCATGATTCACATTAAGTTAAAAGAGTTTCCCACTACAGTGCATGGATCATTGTTCTTCATTGTGTGGAAAGTACGTGCAGCGTCTTACCTTCCTTGGGAAGCCGTGTGTCGGTTTTTATTGATTGGGCAGGGTATATCCCGTAGATAAGCATACAAGGTTGTTCGGTTCAAACCGAGAGAGAGAATACAGGAGGGGATATAGAAGAATTACAACCATAAGATCATGACCACGTACCTCTATGAATATTACATGTTGGGTCGAAGCCTACCTATTCTAAAACATTGGTGTCGTTGGTACAAAAGTACAAGCGTAACTAACGTACTAGTAATACACGCAACTAACCCATGGGACCCAGAAGCATACTTGGCCGGAACCCATCTGTCGTTAGTGGCACCGGTAAGTCCGACACGCGCCACTGAAGACAACTAGTAGAACGTTCGTGTGTTGCAACAGGCTGTGTTGACAAAAAAAATACTGTTAAAACACTATCATTTTTTTCTTTCTTTCCCGATTAAAAATGTTTTTAGGAGTGATATGTGAATGTATAAATTTACAACCATACTAAAATATCAAGAGCTAAAAACATAATTATCGAAGAACATTTCTACAACATATTCGGCACGAAAGTTATGGTATCTGACATATTAGGAACAAACACAATGATGATTGACCACCAAATCTCAATTATATTTCAGAACATGGTTGTCCTCCAATGTGTACCTGCAAGATCTCTATACT
>NW_021284603.1:136338-144071 GCF_002162155.2 Triticum dicoccoides
ACTGGCCACAACGTCAGCATATTTCTTACGTCATCGCTATTGCTTTAGTAGTGGCGTTGACATTTTATAGAACATCACTTGTATGTGGGTTCCAATGTTCTGACTAGGTGAACTTACTGTTGGCGTTGACAGTTTCCCTTATGCCATCAGTATACTTTGTGGGTCCACTTTTGACGCCACAGAACACCGGGATAACAAATACCCATACGCCAGGAATATACATGTCAGCAAGGCCCTTTTTGCCACATCATAGCTAGGCTTTTTGCACTAGTGCCTCCTCTCTCTCCCTCCCTCTCTCTCAATCCACTAGTAGGAAAACTCCTTATAGAATTTTACTAGTAGCAGCGTTCAGCTCAAACAGAACGCACCTGCTAATTTCACTAACTACCAGCAGAGTATGGGAAAAAGTGGGACGCTGCAGACGTGAAGACAATAGCGACGTTCCCGAGGAAAAAAACGCTGCAAGCCTGGTACATGAAACTAGTCGTTGCGCCACAAATAAGTAGAAGTGTGACGGACCAACGAACGTCGCCAGTGTTACCCTAAGTAGCAGTGTGTACTATTTTGCGGAGCGCTACTACTTTGACGTACGACAGACTGAGCACTGGCAGGCGTGTGGGTCTTACCAGGTGAAAACTAGTAACACTCCAAGTCTCAAAATGCTGGTAACACTTGCGTCTCAATAATTGACCTCCCCTTCTTTAGTCCTTCTCACTCTCTCTTCTTCCTCCATCCACCCTTCATTTTGTTTTCCCTCTATCTTCTCCTTGCAAATTACATATGTGAAAACATTTGGATAATACTTTAAAAAATTAACACCATATTGATGTGGCCATGTAATGATACCATGGCACAATCAATAAGTAGTTTTATTTTTTAATAACTCATTTTTCAGTTACTACAATGTCAATATAATAAATCACCCTAGCAGCCTACCCCATGATGTACTCCCTCGCGCCAGTGCCTCCACCACCTGCACCCTAAACCACTCTGCCATATGGATGGGACGCTGCAGCCACGTATGTACAAGGCGGCGCCTAGCTATGGCTGTCCCTTCCGCCCAAGGGCGTCCTCCCATGTCACCAGGGACCAAGATACCTTGTCCTCGTCTCATCCCCTTTTAGCGCATCAAAATCACACGTTGTCATTGGTAAGGAGGCTCGCCTCTTTGTGCTCGCCAGCGGTGGTCGCACACTAACTTAAAAATGTTCTGCTATTGCCTTGTATTGTTCAGAATCTCATCTCAGTTCGCAAATTCACATATAATAATATATATTCTGTTGGACTTGACCACTTCGGCTTTTCCGTGAAAGATCAAGTCACCAAGGAGGTTCTTCTAAGGTTCAGTAGTAATGACGCGCTCTGCTCCTTCTCCAACAACAATGGTTCAGCTGCATCAAAGGCCAACATTGTCTCATCGCGCAACCTCTAGCATAGGCGGCTCAGGCACCCAGGCACCTCCTCGTTTTCTTGTTTCCCAAAGACTTTCTGCAACAATGTAATATGGATATTCCCAAATCTCCCCTTTGTTCTGCTTGTCAGCTAGGCAAAAACACTTGACTACCGTTTCCCACGTCCACCTCTTACATGGTGGCAGAGATTTCTGGGTCGCACGAGGTGCTAGACGCCTCGCGAGCACTGAAAAGAATAGCACACTATAGCGTGTCTTACTAAATAAATCAATGTATAATGTGTCGCTAATGGCACACTATACCGCAATATAGCACACTATTACCGGATTTTAATGCCAGGGAATTTTTGCTATAGTATGCTATTTTTTCCTTGCTCCTGAGTGGTATTTTTGCTATAGTCTTGATTATGGAAGTCTCGACACCAAAATGGGCTTGGAGCAAAATTTACAACACCAAAAGTGGTTTATAGGACATAAAAAATGTTCATCTCCAAAAGTTGCACCAAAATTGGTGCCCTAAAAATACAACACAGTTGACTTCTTCTGGGTGCCCTATTTTAGGGCACCTGGAGCAACAGAGTGATGTAAAACAATTGTCTTCTTGTGGTCTTGCGTGGTCCCGATTGCGCTAAAAATTTGTGCTAGCCGCCAAAGTGTTGCAAATTTAAAGCACTTGGTGTTGTATTTTGCAGCTTCACTATCCATGGAGTATTTTTTTTCCCTGCATATAGGACACCTATTGGAGCAGTATTTTTGCCCCCTCATGCCCTAAAAGGTGGTTGCGCCCTAGTTAAGGGTACCTATTGGAGATGCTCTTATGGCATTTCCAAAGAAAAGCAAGGGCCAACGGGTTCTTTGTTATAAGTATCTAGACCCTAGATCTGTAAACTTTTTTAGATTATTTTTATCTAAAAAATAGATGCATGTTTATCTCTGATTGCAAATGTTATTGGATTCACAAGCACTAATGGGCATAGGTAATGGATCTAGCTCTTTCCTTCTGTTTGCTTGTAGTGGCAACAAACACTTGGTTTCTCTAAATGAAATCGAAGGGGGTAGCGTCTGTAGCACATGGTTTTAAATAGCCCGCTATAGCATGGTATATATAGCTTTTACAGAAGGTCTTGTGCTAGAAGACTCTGGTCCAAACAAATGTTTTTTTTTTGCAAATAGGTCCAAACAAATGCTATAGCACGCTGTAGCATTTAGAAGAGGTCCATAGCTAAGAGGCTTAGCGCGCTATTTAAAACTATGCTGTAGCGTCTCTTTTGCTAAAAAATGAGCGTAGGTAGACCTCTTAGCGGTGGACTGCTAAGAGGCTTGATCGGGTTAACATTCTATTTATAGCGTTATTTCAAGCCAACAATGTCCTTCATATTTCTTGGTAAGGCAAAAGTGCATACATTTGCATTTTGCCATCATCTAGTTTGGACTCTGTCATTGTGGCTTACTGTTGAAGCCGTGAAATTTTCCTGCATTTTACGTCATCCATCCAAGCAAAATAATCAAAACAATAGACTAGATATAACGAGACAAAATGGGGAGAAAAGTAGAACAGACCCGTAGCATACATACTTCAAAGTCCAGAAAAGTATAATAGAATGTTAACCGGAAAGTAGCCAACCCAAGTTCGCAAAAAAGCTTTAAAAACCTGATCAAACCAAATCCAAAAAATCTGAAAAATTGAGACATCAAACCCTATAAAATGTTCGAGCTTCCTGCAAATTCTCAGCCAAAAGTTACATCCGAGGAGCTCTCACAAAAACAAATAAAAATTTAATGCTCAAAAAGTGCAGAAAAGTATAATTGAATGTTAACCGGACAATGGAATTCTTCACAATAAGCACCAAAAATGACAGGAGAAGTATGACCACCTATGTAGAAAATGCAGTTGCGGGAACTGGGAAGTGAGAAGAAGCAATTCATCCGTCCTAAAGCCCGAGGATGAATGGTGAATCATTACTCACACCATCTCCTTGTTGTATCTCAGAGAAATCTAGTGGGACGATGCTCAGGGTTGAATCTTAGATGGTTTTGAGAGTTAGGGGTTGTAGATTAGACGGTTTTGAAGTTGAGGGGTGTATATTAGACTAGGGCAAGAGTTGAAGGTTGAAATATGCACTTCTCTCTCTCTCTTTATATATATATATAGAGAGAAGAATATTTTTATGGGTGTTCGAGTCCATCTAATTCCTAGTACTCGATTTGATTTGACACCAAGATTAGTGCAAGTAATTTTTTTTCCATTGCTTGCCTTTTCTGTGAGATTAGCAAATCTGTTATTTTATTTATTTTTAGTCGAATGATAACGCCCGAACGTTAGGACTGTGGCATCCGATGCTGAATGCCCTCCGAACCGCGAGATTGCGGTATGAATCTTACAACATGTAAAAGTAGCACGTCAACTTTTTTTTCTTTGTTCGTGCATTAGCTATGGCGCCAGGACGAACCCAGCCACCCCACTACTATGTCTTCACTATTTTCCCAGCCCTCGCTTTCCCCTCCCCCACTATATCGCCCCTCTGCTCCCCCATTCCATCCCTCATTCGTCGCCCACGATGACAGCGGAGAGAGCGTCGCCAGACGCCGGCCGAGATCCTAGGCCTGGGCGTCAGATTCATGGGCATCCCCACCTTGAAGGTGGAGGAGCCATTCGTGCGTGGGCACGTTGTCGCGGGATCGAGAGTGGGAGGGATTGCCGGCTTCCCACACGTCTAAATGAAGCGGTGGTCGTGGGATCCATTGGAGGCAGGCACCACGGCCTTGGGATCGATGGCGGGGGTCGTCTTTTCTTTGCTGGAACTAGCAGAGGGGAGGGGCGGCATACCCAAAATCGGAGGCGTGGGAAAGACCGCCATCGCCACCGCCCTCTATAGGAATTTTGGGGAGGAATTCGCGATGTGGTCGTCGTGTCTCAAAGCTCCAACCTTGAAGCCATCGTCGGGATTATCAAGGATAAGGTCAAGCCGCACACCAGCAGTCACGAGCAACAGGTCAGCTTGGAGAAGAAAGGATGCATCATCGCGGCGACAGCAAAACACCTATGGGGGCATGTCACCCGAGCTACGTTGGCCGGCTTGACCAAATGCTGCAGATCCGGCACCTCCGAGCAAAAGCGCGATGGGATCACTTCAAGGAAGAACTCGTCGAGCACTTGAAGGGAGACAGGTAAAAATATGGCAATCTGAATTGCAATCATGTGTATGTATATTGGGAACAGCTGAAAGGCAACATATGTCCTAGAAATTTCTCATGTGAATATTATGCACTTCTGTCCTGGAAATTCAATTCATGACATTGTTCACTTTGATTGGTCAGACCTCTGTTTTTGCCATAAATTTTCACTGAAAAACTGTATGTTAACTCTTGTCGGGTACTTGGTCTTGATTGACGACATATGGTGTGCCGCAACCCTGGATCAGGTACTTGGTCTAGAACATTGTTAGATAACAACCACTGGAAGCTCGACGATCTCCGTGCCCTCGGGGCGCTCTTCAAGAAGGCCTGGAGGTGGAGAACGAGGCATGGTAGGCTCCTCAGTCGTCGGTGGCAGCTGCGCGATACTGTTTTTTTTTCATGTAAAATTCTTAGACCATTTTCCCCCTAGTGGTTTTGCCATGTCAAGCTTAATAACAACTTCAACAACTCATCATAGTGGTAATTGTAGGTATCAGATCTTCTGCGATTTCATGGTAAATTTAACATACATGGCAACTTTGTATGTGCATAGGCAACAATTTTTCTTTTCTTAAAATGATGGTAACTTGTGTGCACATGAATTTTCGTTTCATCCAATATGAATGTTGTGGCCATTTTTAGTTTAGTTAATGTTGACATGTGAACTTAGATATTTTGCCATGACAACTTTTAGTTGTGTTGCCATGGCAAACTTAACATGTGTTTACATGACAACTTGCAATGTGTTTTGCCATGGCAACTTAAGACGTGCTTCTGCCATGGCAAATTAAGATTTATTTTGCCATGGCAAGTTTTGTGTGCTTTTCACATGCCATGACAACTTATACAAGTTATATGTTTTTCCTACATGCCATTTTAAAACATGAGTGTTTTGAGCATGGCAAATTAGCATTGGTAGTCATATTTACAACTTACGATGTCTTGCCACGACAACTTTGACAATTCATTAATGGTTGCATGGTAAATCCATTACAAAACAATTTTTTCACATATATGGCAATTTTGATAACAAAGCACCCACGACGAATTTGAATATGCATTTGGTCATGGCATTTTGATCATTTTTTTGTGTTGTTTCACATACAAGACAATTTTATTATGCAAAAGATGGCATCTTTTGGTAAAATGTCTTGTAAAATTCGAAAATAAATTTTCCATGGCAATATTTCATCATTTTTGTATTATTTCACATTCATGGCGATTTTTTTCATGCAAGCATGGCAAATTTGATGAAAAATTTCCACGAAAAATATGAATATATGCATTTGCCATGGCAATTTTGATCATTTTTTTGTGTTGTTTCACATACATGGCAATTTTATTATGCAAAAGATGGCAACTTTTGGTAAAATACCATGGCAAATTTGAACATGCATTTTCCATGGCAATTTTGATCATTTTTTTGTATTATTTCACATTCATGGCAATTGTTTTCATATAAGCATGGCAAATTTGATAAACATTGGACGACACATTTGAATATGCATTAGAAATAGTAATCTTGATCTTTTTTGTGTTGTTTTACATACATGGCAATTTTATTACTATAAGATGGCAACTTTTGGTAAAATACCATCACAAATTTGAAATGCATTTGCCATGGCAATTCATTATTATTTTTGTGTTATTTCACATTCATGGCAATTAATATTGTGTAAGCAAGGAAAATTTGATAAAATTTGCATGGCAAACATGAATATACATTTGCCATGTCAATTTTTGATCTTTTTTGTGATGTTTAACATACAAGACAATTTTATTGCACAAAAGATGTCAACCTTTGGTAAAATATCACGGCAAATTTAAACATGTATTTGCCATGGCAATTTTTATCATTTTTATAACTATTTCACATTCATCGCAAATTTTTTATATAAGCAAGGCAAATTTGCATATGCATTTGCCATGGCAAATTTGATCATTTTATTTTTGTTGTTTCACATACATGGAAAATTATTAGACAAAAAGTTTGACATTTTAAAAAAAATAACACAACCATTTTCAATATGCATTTCCCATACATGGCAGTTTTAATTAAAATATCATGGAAAACTTTAATCCACACGTCTTACAATTCGCCAACACATATGTACAAATGCAAATATTTCCGGTCTTTGGAAAAAAAAGAAAAATATTTTTTGGATGATGGCATTTTTGTGGTCGCACAATATAAACTGGGGTTTTATTAGTCATAGCAAAAAAAAATCTGTGCTTTTATTTTTGTTTTGATGATGGGCTTTATTTTTTGTTTTTTACAGGGTAAAGGCCTGTAGGGGGTGATGGAAGAATGCGTTTGGTTGCCATCGAACGAAAATGTTCGTTCTGGGCGATCTCTTCTATAGAACGACTCGTTCAGTCTTGGGGTCCTAGGGCGCACATATGGCCAAAATCGGCGTCTTATTTTTATTTAAAATCAATTACACCACCGGTGCTTAAACTTGGTGAGAAAAGTCATTTTTTACTGAAAGTAGCAAAATACATTAAACTGGTGCCACAAATTAGCTCGTTGTGCAAATACGGTGCAAAACTCGTTTGTATACGCATGCAGGATGAGGCATGACCGTGTGGCTTGGAGGCCCATTGTCAGTGACCGAGTGGTGCAGACCAGGCGTGTGGCGTGTTGTTTTGGCAAAAAACACCCTCATATTTTCCCCCAGCAAAGCCCCTGATAGGTGGGGGACCCGCGTGTTACTGAAAGAGGACAAGTTAATGTCCTCCAAGGATAATCAGTCTTTATACTATTTTATTAAAAACTTGTAAAAGATTGAACTTATAAATACATATTATAATTTACTTTAATAATTCTATTTAATATGCAAACAATATTTAAAATTATAAAAATATTTTTATAATTCGTAATTTAATTTTATTGATTTTTGATAAATTAATAGGTGGGCATTCTTTGGAATTACATGAGCATTATTTTGTGTAATTTATTTTATTTATACATATATTATGGATAATTAGATTTACATATTTTCACAAATTTCTAAAGTAAAAAAAGAGTATGTTGTAGCCCATGAGCTTGGTGTGTTAGTGATAAAAAGGATAACAATCCCAGTAGAGATCATATGAAAGTGGATGAAGTGGCTGTCTCATCTTATATTTTGCCCCAAGTCGTAGT
>NW_021284603.1:144413-197141 GCF_002162155.2 Triticum dicoccoides
CATTTTTTGGAATTATTAAAACTCTTATTTTATGTTGTTTAAGAAAAGATATAGTAAATGTGTATCCACCTAAGGCATTGAATTGTGTCGTGCTAGGGTGGCTAGCTGATCGAGCAGGATGACTAGAAGTCGCGGGTTCCCGCACCTGTCCGTGCAAAAATATATAATCTGAGGGTGTTTTTTTTTGCAAAAACATCATGCCACATGTCTGGTCTATCCCGGGAGTTCACTGACAATGGGCCTCCACGCCACGTTGTGATGCCTCATCGGCGCCGCATGCATATTCAAACGAGTTTTGCACCGTATTTGCACACCCGAGTCAGGTTGTGGCACCAGTTCCATGTATGAGATAAGTTTTGGCACTAAAGTGACTTTTCTTGCCAAGTTTAAGAACCGATGGTGTAATTGACACTTTTATTTATAAAACATCCGGCAGTCCTGTAGCTATAAACATACTTCATTTGTTTTTATTTAATCCGTGTATTAGTTTTGACTAAGTTTAGACTCTATAAAGTTTGATCATATTTGTAGAAAATAATATGAATATTTACAATAACAAATCTATTTTCCCCCGCCGCCACCGCACAGCGCCACCGGGCAAAGACCGGCCGGCGTTGGTGGCGGCGGGGATCTTGCCCCTCTTCTCGCGTTTGGCATCCGGCGCGGGACGGCGCTGGGCTGGGCGGGGCCTAGCGGCGCGGCGGAGGGCGTGTTGGGTGGCGGCGGCTCTGCCTGGCGGCGGTGCACCTGCGGCTTGAGGCCTCTCCAACGCGCGACGGCTGTGGCTTCTCTGGCGGCGGCGCGAGTTCCCGGCGGCGGCTTGGCGGCGTGGCGCGGTGGAGCTCCGGCGAGGATTCGGCGGCGGGCCGGAGGGCTAGGCTCCGTCCAGTGGTGCTGCCTCCGTGGCGGTTGCGGCTTGGGGCCCTGGAGCCCGATCCGATCTGGATCTGGTGGTACTGGGGTCTGGGCCATGGCGGCTGGCGAGGCATGGGATTCGTCGGGGCTTGTCGGCCTCTAGGCACCATGGGGGTGCTGGCGGCGATGCGTGCCCGGCGTGGTGAGACTGCTGGACGTGGTGGTCATCTTCTTCCCGAGATGGCTGACTAGAGGCTTGGTGATCGGATCTCGAGATCCATCATCTTGTCCCGGCTGCGAGTAGGGGAGACATGGTTGCCGGTGAAAACCGAGCCGACGGCAGGCGATGGCGGCGTTCTCGCCGTTACCTTGATGAAGGCATCGTCGTGTAACTATTGTCGACCCACTTGTGCTGTTCTGGGGGAAACCCTAGGATCTGGTGTTCCAGATCGGACGATGGCGGCAGTGCGGTGTCGTTTCTCTCTTGGGAGCATCGTTTGCGGAGCAGCGCTGGATGTCAGAGGCAGGAGGTGGAGCGGCTTCGTCTTGCATGGAGCTTCGGGGGTGATGTCAAGTCATGCCTGACCGACAGGTGCTACGCTTTGTCATGTCTGGTCGGCAGGTGCTACGCACGACAGATCTTCCAAGGACTTCAAGCTGTGTCGGCTGGTGATACCTGGCAGCATGGCGCTGAGGTGTATCAGTGGCGACCGTGACGTGCTCAGCTGTTTGCGCGCAGGGAGGAGGTGCCGTTTGGCGCCGTGGTGGCGTCAACGATAGCTAGACCGAACCAGGTTGATGCATCAGTACAGTTCTGAAGATGGAGCGGTGGCAGTTGGCGGCGGCGACATCTGAGTGCACGCCGGACCGGTGAGACCCATGCTCGGCAGGCGTCCTGGATGGGTTCTCAGGTCTTAGATGTTAGGTTTGGCTGCGATGTCTGTTTGGTATTAGGCCCAGGCTATCTGCGCCCCTTCATCAGCTGGATAGAGGTGCTTAGACGGCGGCTTTAGTCTTACTGTTGTATTGCTTTGTAAGGTATTGTGAGAATAATTAATAAAGTGGCCGTATGCATCGCCCAGATGCAGAGGCCGGGGGTCATCCTCCTTTTCTAAAAAACAATAACAAATCTATCTATACCCCTAATAATAAAAGAAAGAACCTTTCTTAGCTCTTCCTGTGACCCTTTCATATCTGTTAATTTTATGTTAACACTACAGACTGACATTTGAGATTTTAAAATTTATCTATGTAACGTGATGTATCCAGCCAACTAGATCCGTGATGTACGTCTCCTTCACAAGCAAGCACTCACCCAATGTTCCCATTCTGTCCCTTTCTCTCCTCTTGGTCTCTCTGCCACGGCACAACTAAGAGCATGGACTTGGCAAATCAGACCCCTTATACGGTTGCGGGCGCGTCCGGATGCCTCCGCGGATAGCACCAGGCGGCCCTTCATTTGACCTGCCGCACATCCACACCCCTTAAATATGGATCCTGATTTGGCCTGGTTTTTGTTTAGTTTTTCAAATCCAGGGCACAAGTGTCCAAAATGGCGGCCCGCCGTCGTCAAACTGCGTTGATCGGAGGAACAATGACGGAAGGGTATTTGAGCGACCTGTGAGACAAATCAAAGGGCAAAATTGAGAGTTTAAAAAGTAAAGGGAAATCCCGTGTGTAGGTTAAACTGAGGGCAAAAATACAATTGTCCCAAGAATCTATGGAGGCAAGAAGCAGGGAGAAGCCTTAAACCTACTAGACAACAAAGTAATATTATGAATGAATTTCCTCTTCCAATCCTTGTCAACTTGACAGCTCTGTTGTTGAGGAATGAGCGAAACAGGGATTGTGGCGAATTGGCAGAAGCAGCCGAGGAGGAATTGATTGAACCAAGGATGGAATTTTTATTTAGGCCAATGTATTGTTTGGTGATTGCTTGCGACCATAGGGTGATGAGCTGTTGTTGTTGTCCTAGCGCGGAGATGAACACGACCGGATCCTGTCATCTTAGTAGGAGTCACATATGCCTGGGCACAGAGATCTCAACTGTGACTCGGTGCTTCATCAACAAGAAGAGCGCGAGGAGAACTACGAGCCCGGAGTGGAGGAGGGGGGAGGCCGAAAAGGTTACCGTGAAGGCACTATCAAGATGAATATGTTGCTTTGTGTCACAAAGTATGGACATATCATTCAAGATCTATTAAAGCAACGCAACTAAGAAGTACGGTCACGAGCCCTTGACATTGCACCATTGCTACAAAAGAACTTTGCCAAAATGCGAAGTGGATTAGGAGAAAACTCCGGGACCACACCGAAGAGATCCATGGATGGTGGTGCGTGATGACTGGGAACGAAGGCTTCATCTATCCATGGGTTGATGTGCCACTTTGCCACGACTTGTACATGGGACGGCGACAGCACCAGTATCTCTTCTATAACGATCCAATCGGGCAGGTCTTCGAGGACGGTCACAGCGCTGCTGGCAGGTCTTCGGCGATTGGTCGCCGGAGCTGCAGCCGACGAACTGCAAATTAGGCAAACAACAGATATTCAGCATCCCCCCTCTGCGCTCTCTCCCTCTGCGCTCTGCGCCGGTAGCCACTCCGGCTCCGGCGGCCACCGCCTTGGCGTCGCGTCCCACTCCGGGGCCGGCGGACACCCTATCCCCCCTCCCTCGCCGCCTTGGGTTTCTCTGTCGGGCTCCTCCTCGTCCTCGTCGGAGTTGTCTTCCCCGGCTCCTGCGCCGGCGCTGCCACAGGTGCAGGCCCCGCCTGTCTTGCCGTCGCCCCGTCCTCAGCTCAGATCCATTGTCGTCACTCCGGTGGTGGGCACGGCCTTCGGTCCACTGGTCCAGGGCGGGGCCGCCGGCCCTTCTCGTCCGTCGCAGGTGGAGGCGGGTTGGCAGATCAAGACGAGTCGTCGGCCAAGAGGGCCGCCTACTCGCCCTGCCTTCCCTCGGCGCCGTCGCCAGGCACAGCGCACCTTGGCTGCGCATCGTCCGCCGCCGGAGTCAAGGATGCCGGCGGAGCTTTTCGGTTGTTGCTACAACTGTGGCAAGGATGATGGGCACATCTCGGCGGAGTGCCGAAACCCCAGCTTCTGCGTTCGGTGCGGGGGAGAAGGGCACATCTCGCGGGGCTGCACCCACCCCCGAAGCCCATCCCCGGTGGAGCAGCCGCCGCGTCCCCCGCCGGCCCTTCGCTCCAGGGCATCTCCTGCTCCTGCTGCTGTCTCCCCCCCTGTCTCGCCGCGACGTTCTATGTCGGTTCTGCCGCCCCCCCTCCAGGCCCTCCGCCTCCGGGCGCTGTTAGGCTGTGGACGGATGTGGAGCGGGCGCCGTCTGCGTCGGCACCGCGGGACTCGCCGGTTTCGGGGCATGCTCAGGGGCCGGAGTTCTCTGTCCCGTTTGGCCCGGCTGATATGGTCCCGGAGCACTCGCTGCGCGCCCAGGTGGATCCGGTGGAGGCATGCTTTCTTGAGGCGTCGGAGGACTTGTGGATGATGGAGGCGGAGCTCACCCGTGCTGTGCTTGTCACCGTCACCGGCACCCTCCCCGTCGTGGATTTGGCGTCTGCGGCGGCGGCGCTTCATCGCGAGTTCGGCGTAGGCCCGGAAGACATGTCGATTCGAGCATACTACCCTGAAGACTTCCTCGTGCTCTGCAAGGATGGGGCACTCCGGGAGCGCATGGTGCGCGCTGGCAGGGCATCGGCTTCCTGGTTCGAGCTAAAGCTTCGGTCTTGGCTCCGGCAAGCTCAAGCCACCGCGGCGCATCTGCCTTTCTTGGTTCCTGTCACGCTTCGGGGAGTTCTGGCTCATGCGTGGAGCCAAAGGACGGCGGCGGTGATCTTGCGTGGCCTGGGTTTCGTGGTGGGGGTGGACGACAGCACGGCGCGCCGCCTCGACATGGCGGATTTCAGAGTATGGTTGCGAACTGACCGCCCAAGTTCGATTCCGAGATGCCGGCTGCTCTACATAGACGAACCACGGCGAACGCTTTGGGCAGGCGAGTCGGGCCGGCGCGCATCTTTCTGGCCGGTGTGCGGCTACACTATGGTATCCCATTGAGATCACTTTTCTTGCTGAGCCGACATTGGTGGATTCGGAGGGGCCGCCACTGCCGCCGTGGCCGCCCACTGGAGATGATGCGCGGCAGCCTCGTTCTGGTTGGGGCCGGGATGCTGATGGCGGGCCCCGCGGCCATGGGGGATCTAGTGGTTCTGGCGCTGCTGGACCGGCGGCGAGCACGGCTGGCTCCTCGACGGCGGCGTCGCCGGCGGGTAGGCAGAGGTCAGTTCAAAATGCCCGGGCTCGGGTGGGCTCCAGCTTCCGTCAGCATACGAGCGACAGCTGCATGGCTGAGGTCATGGGATCAGGTTTGGTGGTGGCTGGTTGGCGAGGCGCTCTGCACGCTGTCGGTCCAGGTGGGGTCTCTGACCTTGGACTTATCTGATTGGGACGGGCTGGCCTGCGCTGGAGGTCCCACGGTGGGAGGCGTTGAGCCTTGGGATTGGTTCAGTGTGAGCCTATCAGGAGATGGGGGCGTGCATGTGGATGGGACGCGCCCATGCAGGAGCCCATGCACGTCACGTAGCGGAGAACAAAGGCATTTTGTGCAGACCGTGCAGATGGATGGTCCGAGCTCGGAGGAAGGAAATGCGCAGCTCGACGTGGGGGACGTGCAGCTCGTGGAAGATGTGCCCTGCACGCCCGTACCTCAGGCTACATTGTGCCCCGTGCAGGCCAATGTGGACGCGTTGTGTGAGGAGATGCGGGTAGAAATCACGCCCATCTTGGCGAGGCCGGCGAGCCGGGCTCCAGCGAACAGAGGGGGAAATCCGGTGAAGAAGAGGAAGGTGGATTTGGCTCCTTCCAGGAGGAGTGCGAGGATAGCAAAGCACGCAACAACCAAACAACAACAAGTAATCATCAGGAAGCTATGCTTGGCACATGAGGGCGAGGTGATCTCGGAGGAGCCCTCCGCATGTATGTGGACCTGTTTTCTCGTCCCCTTTCGGATGCTCACATCGCGGCCATGCTCGCCCTCTTCGGCTGGGAGTCGCCTGCTCTTCCCCTGGCAGAGGAGGCCGTAGCCGCATTGGCTTAGAAGGTGGTGACATAGCAGGGTGGCTTGGTGGCATTTCTAAATGAATGCTCAGCCCCTAAAGGTGATTGTGTGGAACGTGTGCGGTCTAAATGCGCCGGCTAGGAGAAGTGTCGTTTTCCAAGTGGTCTCGTTGGCAAATCCTGCTATTGTATGTCTGCAAGAAACCAAACTGCATGATGTTTCGCTCGCGGTTGTACAACAATGCTTAGGCAATAAATTTGGGAAGTTCTTTTACTTGCCGGCGGTGGGTACTCATGGAGGAATCTTGGTGGCATGGGATGACTCTATCATGCAATTGTCAAACCCACACTATACAAATAATACGCTCACTGCGATTGTCAAAACATCAAGTGATCAAGAGTGGTGGCTCACATGTGTCTATGGCCCTCAGGAGGAAAGGGAGAAGGTGGAGTTTTTGGAGGAGCTTGTGGAGACTAGAGACTTGCATGTGGGGCCGTGGCTTGTTGCGGGGGACTTCAACTTGCTGGTAAATCAAGAGGACAAAAGCAATGACCGGATTAATCGCAGAAAGATGAGCAGATTTCACACCAAGCTGAATTCGCTCGAGTTGAAAGAGTTGTACCTCAACGGTCGGAGATATACGTGGTCAAATGAAAGGCAGCATGCAACTCTTGAGAAGATAGATCACGTCTTCGTTTCGAACGAGTGGGATGAGGCGTTCCCATCATGCTTCCTCTCAACGTTGGGGACGGGTATATCGGATCACTGCCCATTGATGTTGGATATGAACATGGAGATACATGTACGAAAGCGCTTCAAGTTTGAATCTTTCTCGGTTAAGGCGGAGGGCTTTATGGAAACGGTGCAAGCGGCATGGAACTCGGAGCCCGTGGCATCTAATGTTTACCTTACGCTGCACAATAAGCTGAAAGCAACGGCCATGTCTCTTAAGAAATGGAGTGATCGGTGGATTGGCAACGTGAAACTACAAATACAGATAGCGCTTGAGGTGATACACAGGCTGGATGTTGCCATGGACTCCAGGCCCCTGTCGGTTGCGGAGGTGGAACTTAGGAAGTGTTTGAAAAAGAAGTTGTTGGGCTTGTGTTCGCTTGAGCGGACCATTGCCAGGCAGAGGTCTCGCATGCTGCATCTGCGAGAAGGAGATGGCAACACAAGGTTGTTTCATCAGCAAGCAAGTCATAGACAAAGGAAGAACACTATCCGGGTTGTGCGTCACAATGGAAATTTGTTCACGGGTCAAGAGGAAGTGGTGGATGCAGTGGATGATTATTTTGGACAAACCTTTGGCTCCTGTGCTGCACGGGCGCACGCGCTAAACTTGGTGGCTCTTCAGCTGCCGCGACTAGAGCTGGAGCATCTCGAGGTGCCGTTTACCGATGAGGAAGTGGAAAGGGTCATAAAATCCATGCCACAAGACAAAGCACCAGGGCCAGACGGGTTCACGGGCCGTTTTTATGCCACGTGTTGGCACATCATTCGGGAGGATTTCATGGCAGCTATGGTGTGCTTCTACAATGGGGATGTGAGAGGTATGGCCGCGATCAACAAATCCCTTGTATCCCTCCTGCCCAAGAAGGATGGCGCGCCGGATGTGGGAGATTTTCGGCCTATCAATCTTGTACACGGAGCTATTAAGATCTTTGAGAAGGTTCTAGCCTCAAGGCTTGTGGTGGAACTACCAAATCTTGTCGGAAACGATCAAAGTGCTTTTGTCAAAGGAAGATCGTTGCATGACAACTTCATGTTAGTCCAGAGCATGGCTCATCGTTTGCATGCCTTGAGGAACCCCGCTGTCCTTTTGAAGCTAGATATTTCAAAAGCTTTTGACTCGGTTCAATGGTCCTTTCTCTTGGAAGTTATGGAGCAGCTTGGTTTTGGCCCTAGATGGAGGTCATGGGTGTGTGGGATACTTGCGACGTCCACTACCAGGATAATGGTGAATGGAGACCCGGGGCGCACAATTTACAACTGCAAGGGGCTGCGGCAGGGTGACCCTATCTCACCAATGTTATTTATCCTCACCATGAAACCCCTACAAAGACTATTTGAGTGGGCAGCAAGCAGGGGTTTCTTGCAGCCGTTGGCGACAACGGGTATGAAGAAAAGGCTCTCGTTCTTTGCGGACGACGTAGTCTTGTTTACCAAGCCAGAACCGATGGACATTGCAATATGCAAGAGCATCTTTGATATCTTCGGCGAGGCGTCGGGCTTGCGCATTAACATGAGGAAATCTGTTGCACTGCCGATTCGGTGCTCGGAACAATGCATTGCTATGGCAAGTGAGGAGCTTGGCTGTCCAGTGGGATCGTTCCCGGTGCGTTATCTTGGACTGCCTTTGTCCATAAGGAAGCAGTCAGCAACTCAGTTGCAGTATTTGGTGGATCAGATGGCGAATCAACTGCCAAAGTGGAAGGCTTCCCTCATGCCTAAAAGTGGTAGGCTTACATTGGTGCAATCTGTTCTATGTGCGATGCCCATACATGCGATGATGGCATTGGATCTTCCTATCAAAACGGTGACAGCCATGAATAAGGTGTGCCGAGGTTTCTTGTGGTGTGGAAAAGGGGAGGCAAACGGTGGGAACTGTGTAGTTGCCTGGGATGCGGCATGTGCCCCCAAATGGGCAGGAGGCCTAGGGCTGCCCAATCTGAGATGGATGAACGTGGCAATGCAAGTGAGATGGCCGTGGCTGCAAAGGACGGATAAGGAGAGGCCATGGAGTGAGTTCCAAATCAAAGTGCCTGATGACTCGAAGCGAATCTTTCAAGCAGCAACAAGGTGCACTCCGCATGACGGCTTGGACACGCTCTTTTGGGAGGATAGGTGGCTTGACGGACGGAGGATCCAGGAAGTTGCACCGACCATTTACAGCATGGTCCCGAGCCGTGTTAGGAGGACGAGTCGGCTTCGTCAAGTGGTGATGGATGGCTCTTGGGCTTATTGCATTAATCCCGACCTTGGCATGCATGCACTGCAAGAGTATTTGGAGCTTTGGCAAAGAGTGCAGGCGTGGGAACCGACAGAGACTGGTCCGGATGTGTTCACTTGGTCCTGGGAAGCAAAGGGGCAGTACTCAGTGCGGTCAGCGTACGCTGCCAAGTTTGGGGGCCGGGAGGTGACTCCGACTGCGGAATTAACGTGGAAATCACGAGCTCCGTCACAATGCAAATTCTTTACGTGGCTGGCTTTACGCAACAGATGTTGGACGTCTGATCGACTAGCTCGAAGAGGATTGCCACATCAAGATAAGTGCCCCCTTTGTGACCAGGAGGAGGAGACAATAGACCATGTGCTGTTAAGTTATGTCTTCGCCAGGACAGTCTGGGCAGCGGTCTGCACTGCGCTGGGGAAGCCTGAGTGGACGCCAACCCTGCAAGATACACTTCAATCTTAGCTCTGTACGAAGCAACAGCTCAATACGATGGTCAAAAAAGATCTGCATGCTGTTTTGCTACTGGTCCTGTGGGAGTTGTGGAAGCATCGGAACGCTGTGGTGTTTGACGGTGAGTTACCATCGACACACCAGCTCATGCGAAGAATAGAAGCGGAAGGAAGGATTTGGGCGCGATCGGGACTTATGAAAGGCAATGTTGACTTTGTGCTTGCGGGTTTAGCGAGGTGGACTAGTGGGGAGGAGTAGTATCATGTGTACTAGGTGGAGTAGTGTTGTACATATGTGTGAGTAATCATCACACTTGTAATTGACCGGTGGGGGCTTTCTATGCCTTTCCTTCTTTAATATATGATATGCACGAGAAAAAAAGATATTCAGCAAATCAGGGCACGAAAGCGAACTGCTTCGTGAATCAGACTTGTACATAATGAAGTACAGGATGGGGATTTTGATTGCACTCTGTCGAGAAATCCTTGGAAACAACGAGATCTTGGCGGCGTTTTCACGGCGTTTGCGGGTTCAACAATTGCGGCTTCGCAGGGCCCACTTGTCAGAGCGGTCCTCGGGACTGGGCTTATTTTTCGTTTCCGCTTGGGCCTGCGTCTACGCAGCTGCTTTTGCTTCCCGACGCACCGCCAACCACCTCGATGCTGCTTCGATCCAGGCGGCGCGTGGCCTTCGAGGAAGAAGCCGGACGGGCGATGGGGCCGGATCGGCTCGCCAGCTTGCCCGAGGATATCCTGTACGACATCCTGGTGCGCCTCCCTGCCACGTCCGTGCTACGCTGCCGTGCCATCTGCCGGTCCTGGCGCCGCCTCGCCTCCGATCCCGCGTTCCTCTTGGACCACCACCGCCGACAGCCGTTGCTCACCATGATCAGGTCCTACTCCTACCGAAGGACCGCCTATGGCGTCAAAAATTACCCCTACCCCGTCCGCGACGCCATCCACCTCTCGGGCGCCGAGTTCCGTCCGGTCTTCTGGTTCCCCGAACAGATGGGCTTCCGGACCATCCGTGCCTCATGCGACGGCCTCTTCATCGCCGGCGACTACATCTGCAACCCAACCACGCGGCAGTGGGCGCCCCTCGCCATGGGCCCGAAGATCAATAACCTCGTCGGACTCTTCCGGCACAAACCTTCAGGAGAGTATCGCGTGCTATACTCGCGACCATCAAGCACCCCTCCCGAATTCGATGAATACTTCGTTCTCACGGTGGGAACCGATCTTTCACGGCGTGTCGCTTGTCCCGTGGAGAGTGGGACGGAGATACGCGTCTCCGGCGCGCCGGTCCTTCTCAATGGCAGCATGTACCTGCACTGGAGGGAACGGCCGGGTGCCCGGTACAACCACAAGATACTGGTGTTCGACACGGTGGCGGAGACGTTCCGGCAAATGAGCCCACCGGCCGTGGTCGAACCCCGCCATGTCATGCACTTGCTTGACATGGCCGGTCAGCTTTCTGTGTCCACCAGTAAGGACGACATGACGGCGGTGAGCATATTCATACTGCGGACCAGTGATGTTTGGGCATTCCAGTACCGGATCAAACTGCCGGTGATAGACACCAGACGTTTCCAGGATCGAGGGGATTTGTGGGCCAAGGTTGTGTCCGAGGTGGGAGATGTTGACAAAAAGGGCAATCTGGTAGCAAACTTCGAGTATGATGATGACCTGCCGGTGGTTCTTCTCCATAGGCTCAAGGAGAGTCTTATTCAGCATACTTTTTCCGAAAGAAGATTGAAAAGGAAAAAGAAGAGTTGATTCCTATTGACCTTGAGATCTGATTTGCATGCGCCATTTTAACGGTAAGTAATCTCCTTTTGGTTATATAATACAATCAGTAAGTGAGGCCATTGGACAGTGCTATTTGGTGAGGGAGAGCTATTTTCTCGATTGTTTGGGCCGGCTTGGAACTTCAAGATGGTAGTTTTTCATATCAATTTTGGAGAACTCAAAACCTTAGAATCTTTTCATACCAGAATAATCTGGCCCAAAATCATCTTATTTTTATACAATTTTAAGTTTATAAGATTGAGATTGATTTTAAGATTTTTATATGAACTTCATAAGCTTGAGATTGTAAGATTGTTATGATTGAGTTTGTCAAAATCATATTATTTAGCAGTATATAATTCACCGATGTTCCCAATTTCATAGAAATTGGAACATGAGCTCAAATATTCTTTACTACCTCCGTCTCGGTGAATAAGTCATTCGCGTAGTTTTAGGTCGATGATTTAACTATCTAAATATGTATTATATGTGACAAAAAAATATATTTAGAAACTACATCCGTATAGAAATCTAGTGATATACTTTTCATGACATATAACACATATTTAATTCCTCAAATCAATGACCTAGAACTACGTAAATGACTTATTCACCTAGACGGAGGTAGTACTTGTTTCTTTACACTATCATCAAAATTATCTCCTATGAATTGTGATCAGCCTTAATGCCTTAATCTTGTCGTCTGTTTGTGCCCAGGATGACACTTCGAAACATTACCAAACATGTGCTTTCAAGTATCAACTACTGTTTTAATCAAAAGTTGCACATAATTTGGCAACGTGACTCAACGCAAACTCTGAGAGCCAATTTCTACTGTTTTTCAGAGCCAATTTCATAGTCTGGCATTAAAGTGCAGACATGAACCGTTGCAATACAGCTAAAAAAACTTTGCCCTGGATCTGTCAGAGCCTGTCAGGAGTTGGAAGACTAGACTGATCTAGAAATTCTATATCACAATCTGCCATAGATAATACGAATATCAGCATACTTCAGTACCATCGAAACATACATGATTTCTTTTGAAAGGGACCTGAGGTGCCATGAACTCCACGACGCCAGTAACTTATGGATTCAGTCACTACGTACAGTAACATCTGAATAGAAGAATTAAATGGACATCAGATCTACTGGACAAAAGAATGCAAATGTAAGATCAACAAAAAAAGGACACTGTTGAACTGAGCAACCAAACTATAGTTTATCACACTAATTAATAACCATGTAAAGTAGCTTCATACATTTGTTATGCAACACGTACTTAGCCACCGAAACTGGAAGTCGCTTTTAGAGAGAAAATGTAATAACTGATTATTACTTGAATATAGACTTAAGGATTGAACTGCCACAGTACAACAACAAAACTGAACCAAAAAAAGGCAGTAGATCAAACTGAGATTGAAACTGTGCAATGAAGTTCTACATTAGTATGAATTTTAAAATTGGCGCATTGCCTAACTAATTAGCATATCTAGTAGACCTGCAATTGTTATCGTTCATATACAGATGAACTCACGATATAGTTGCTTTTTTAACTTTTCAGCCAGTTCGGTAGCTCTCCACAGCCAGCAAGTCCTCAACTCCACCGCCCAAAACCAGCAACTGGGTTCTCGCTTAAAAACCAGATTTCTCTTTCTTTTGAGGGGGCTAAAAACCAGAGCTGGGTTCTCAAATTTGAACTAAAACCACGACACTTATGTTAGAACAGAGGGAGAGTACCTTTATTCCTTGCAGTGAATGGCAATTCATGTATTACATATATCTTACATGAACAGGGGACAAACTGAAAATTGCACATATTATTGCAAAGTTTGAGAGCTTTATATTATTCTTAGTCGCATCATGTGAAGCTGACTGTTGGTCCTAACAGAGGTGGTATGGTCCTTAGTAGATTGTAACAGGGTAAACACCACCCAGATGACAGTTGTGTCAAAATGGCTTCTTCAGGGGAGGAGACTAATATACTGAAGTTGAGGCAGAATATAGAGGAGACTAAGATACTTTCAGTGTAACTGAATGAATGCAGTTGTAACGGTCTGCTGTGACTCGCTTTGCTTCGTTTTTATAAAATGGAGCGGGGGGAAACCCCTTTCGATAAAAAAATGAATGCAGTTGTAAGTTCTCGCATCAAACTGGAAGTAGTTCTTCTCAACATTTAAGCCAAACTGAGAGTATTGCTGCTTTGTTGGGAAAGTAGTACCATATCTCGGTGCACCCACGAAAGAAAATGTACCAAATAATTTCGGAAAAAATCTGAAACTTTGCGGAAATGATCATCAACAAATGGTAGAGAGACTTGCCAAGTTTGGTGGTCAAATGACATCCGAGAAGAACTGTACAAAAAAAACAAAATTACAAATTTTGGTCAAACAATGCACATACATTTTGACTAATTTTGAGTTTTTTTTTGTATAGATCTCCTCGGATCTCATTTGACCAAAAAATTTGCGAGCCTCTCTAACATTTGTTGATGATCATTTCCACAAAGTTTCAGATTTTTTTAAAAATATGTATTTTTGCGTGGATGCACCAAGGGTGGGTGAAAAAAACCACTCTCTTGTTGTTTTTCATGAACAATGGTACTCCCTCTGTAAGAGCGTCAAGATCACTAAAGTAGTGATCCAAACACTTATATTTGCTAACGGAGAGAGTACTTTAGAATATAAGGGACTGAAGAGGCGCCTTCATTGAACTGATTTCATTTGAAGAAATTACTCACTGAATCAAATGGCACATGTCTGACCTCTGATTTCTTTTTCGTCAGTCCTTTGCTTTCTTTCTAGAGATTTATAGATACTTTGTGCATCTTTCCATTAAACAATTGAATTTATGGCAGTTCTGCCACGTGGTGACTTTTTATGTAGATTACAAAAGGTGATGTTGATCAATGGACGGCTAAGATTAAATTCTTACCTTCCTAGCTAGTATCTAAGTTCCTTTTAAAAAAGTTCATGTTTCTCATTTAAATTACTTTTGAACAAATACTGTGGTGAAGATGAAGTTTGTGCAGTTGGTGAGCCATTTAATAATTGATGAAGTTTGTGCAGTTGGCTCCGGAATAATTCAATTAGCTTCCAAAAAAGTTTCAGCATTATGATTTACTGCCTAAATTAAATCAGAATAGAAAACAGAAAAATACGCAAGAGAACCCTCGAATGGGCCTAATTGGATGCAGTTGGCCCATTAGTCTAGACTGCACTTGGCTCTACGCTCTGAATTTGGCCCAAAAGCAACCTTTTTTTTGGACAGAAAGGCAGAGCAGAGAGCTGCATTTTATTGATCAAAAGTTTCTGAATTCCTAATTTCTTCTCTTTTTTCCCAACATATTTAAATGTTGGTCACTTCTTCTCTTTTTGTTTCAACATTTAAACAACTTTAACCAACATTTAAACTAGGTGAATTTCTCAAACAATTTCAAGATTACAAATTCCTCCATAATTCATGCCTTTCCATACATTTTCAACATTACAACCAGTGCGATTACCATACCTGCAAATGCCCAAAAGTATTTGCAAATGGGTATTGGTAGTGGTTGATCTTCAAGCTTCCTAACCTTCTTCTTCAACATCCTAAGCTCAACAGCTAGCTCTCTGTCAGTGCGTGCTTCGCCCTCCATCTCTTCTTCCGGAGCTCGTTGTGCGGCCACTGCCGTTCGTGGCACCATGCGCAACCATTCTTCATGCTCTTCTTGCAGTTCATTCATCAGAGTCTTGGCCAGAGCATCGACCCAAAGAAAGAAGCATGTCACCTGCATGAACACCAAACAGATCAACCCATTGCTCAAAGATCCCGACCACGAAAATGGTGCAATTGCCCCGATTCTTACCCCATTCTCGCTGCACACGTAGAACGGACGATTCTGGTTCCTCGGTGTCTGAGAAACCCTCCGATCAACGCCCGCCCGGCACCGCGGACAGACGAAGACAGGCATGTCCACACGCGCCCGGCTCTGCATCCGCGAGGCGGCGCGGGAGCTTGAGGAAGACATGGAGCTCGGAGCCGAAGGCAAAAGGATAATTAACCCTATTTTTTTTAAAGGTGTGAAATGTGAACCATGAGGAATCGTTCTATGTAACACTGCCACTTTCCATGTTAATTCGCTTTTCGTTCACTTTCACCAGCAAAATAATCACGGTAAGGTTTGCCTTATCACCAAGTCAGGAAAGCAACGTTAGATTAGAAGAAATTAGCAAGAGGTGACGTTGTGTGTATACGAATACAGTCGGGGATGAACATACAAGAAGCAGATTGTAACAGTAACAAGAAAAAAAATTTTGTGAGAATTTGGCTATTATGGAGCAAAAGTATGAAAGAAAAAGGCCAAGTGTTTTGAAGTTTCAAAAAATATAAAAACCTGGGTGTACACATTAGAATGCATTTGTAGAGTTCATGGAATGATTGGAGTTATAGTCTGAGATTTGTTTTTAGATTTTTTTTCTAAAAACAAATCTCAGACTCTAACTCCAATCTTTTTAGATAGAAGGGCTATGACGGGCTTTAGAATGAGGCCTGCAAGTTAAGTTATTAGAACGACAAGTTCAAGCTACTAAATAAGTTGGATACATGATCAAAAGGCCGCAAGGCAACGCAGCGCCAACACACTCAGTCTCGGACAAAGCTAGATAGAAGTGGTGACTGTTGTTTGATACGTGTATGTCCATTGCATATATGAATATGCATTCGTGTCTTTATTTGTACGCATTCCAAGTTTTGGAAGCATTCAAGGTTCAACATGGGAACAAGCCGTTAACCCTCACCAATTGTTAAAAAGGGACAAGAAATTCCAGGAGCAATATGCCGCCCTCAAGAAGAATGGAGGGCCGCAGGCCGTCGAGGACCATGGTGAGAGAGAGAGGAGGCCGTGAGGAAAGACCAACTCCAAAAAAGAGGAGAAGTGTGATGTGGCATCATTTGCCTTGCAAGAAACTTTGCAAGGCATGATGACCGAAAAGGAAACAAGAGAGGAGAAGAGTCGGCAAGATAAAAATGAGCAAATGAAGGCCTATACGGAGATACAAAGGAAGAAGCTCAAGATGGAGGCGGAGATGCAAGCGAAGAAGCTCAAGATGGAGGCGGAAATGCACGCGAAGAAGCTAGAGATGGAGGTGGACATGAAAGCGAAGAAGCTCGAGTAGAGGCTACCAAAGCCAAGACCAAAACAGAAGAAGTGGCGCTCGCTTGCATGATGAAGGAGGTGGAGATTATGACAGTGGACTTGAGCACGGTGCCCCCGAGAAAGAGTCCTTAGTTTGAGAAGATGCAGAGGGAGATGCTCAACCTTGATGATTGATCTATGGTAGAGAGCGTCATTTTTTTTGTATGCCGGCAAGTGTGTCGGCATGACCAGGGCCAAGATGTATGGCGTGGTTGAACTACCACCCTTTTTTGTGTCCTGTCAAGTGTGCCGCCGTTGGCAAGTGCGCCAACATGAACTGTGTTCTTCTTTTTTGAAGGTTGGCATGGCCGCCGGAATGAACTGAGGATGTTGGCATGGCCGCTGGGCATGAACTCTGGTCGCTGGCTATTTTATTATTTCAACATGCTTCATAGCGAACAAAAATTGTGTCGGTTGGTGGGGCGCACCGGTCGGATACAGATGGACGGCGATCGCCCAGCCGATCCAAACGGACAAAAAAGCGAACAAACCGCGCGTCCTTTGGATCGACGCGTTGGAGTTGCTCTAAATGCTTTACAGCGCACGTCACCGCAACATCAGCGTCCGAGGGGAGTTCGTAAGCAACCGAACCAAATACGGTTCGCGTTCTTTTCCCGCCTTATGATATGCGTGACCGAGTTTGTAAGCAAACACAACTGAGCGCTGCTGAGTCACGCTACGCGTGTGCGTCGTCTGCTTATGATATACACAAAAGGAGTTCAATATATAAGTGACGGAAACAAGGGGAGACCAGTCAATCAAATGCCCATATCCGCAAGCAAAGTTCACAGCTTTCCTCGCCGGCCCGAAGAAGAAGACGGCGATGGCAGCGCTTGCAAACAATCTCCGGTTGCCCTGGCTCGGCGTCACCATCTATGAACCAAGCATTGTCACGGCAGCTATGATCCAATGGCTCTGTTTTGGCCTTTCCCTTGCCTACATGCATCCCAGCAACTGTCCTCCGGTGCCGTGTCTTCCGCAAGTCGTGGCGCAGTGCCACCTCTGCTCCCGAATTCCTCACCGCGCCACCTACGTCAGCCCGCGCTCCCCATCCTCAACAATGACCGGCGCGATAACGCACCCGCCACAACTAAGTCGAGCTGGCAGGCATAGGAAACTACCCGCCACTGCTATTTTTTGAATTTTTTTAACATCCATGGCGCGAGTTGCCGAAAGACATATGTGGTGGGCTCTATTTTCGGCCCGCCACAACTATCTGATGGAGCAGTGGCGAGCGAACCGCGGCACCCGCCACCAAAAGTTTTCACCAAGCGGGGATCTTGAACACAGTTCACCTATGACGGGTACAACATAGTGCCCGCCACTGCTGTAACAAGAGCAGTGGCGGGTCCATTTTAGTACACGTTAGAGCTACTTCTCCATTGTAGCAATGGCAGGTTTTATATTGCGCCCGCCAGGCATTTGAGTTCACTTATAAGCCATTTTCCAGTAGTCAGGACGTACAACGAATCGGCCAGCTGCCGGCAGCCCTCGGCGACTTGATAGAGCTTCTAGCAAGAGTGAGTAAGTGTTACAGCAAGGAAGGCAACACCGAATCGAAAAATGCTTGGAAGTTTTGAATGGCATGGATGATGTGCCGGACAAGGTCAAAATCATAGCCTCTAATGTATTCAAAGATGCAGTAAATCATGAGATATTCCTGGGTTACAACTCAAGGCTGCGTTGTTTGTTTGTGCTTAAGGAAGTGGACACGATTATATCTCAGGCACCTCCTTATAAGTGCCACAAGTTTTTTTTTTTTGCATTTCTTCTTCCCACTAAAGCTAAGTTTGTAAGGGTTAATTGAGCGAGTATTCATCTGCGGCTAGGTTTTCATGTGGCACTGTTCCTTTGATTAATCTTGTTCTTTTATTAATGGTACTCCCTTGCTCCTTCTTTACCGTTCTCTCCTTATCACACGTACGTCCCTTTATTATTTTATTAGTAGCTCACTTTTGTAGTGGTTTATTCATATAAATGACACCTTATATTTCAATACTAGCCCCATTATATATTTCTCGGTGACTGAGTTATGCTAATTGTTGTCTAATGATATCCATTCCAACACTAAGCAATTCTGAATACTATCAGGTATCCTGCCAGACAGCCAGTTTGCTGATAGAGTCAGACTGTTAAGATCTGCCAAACAACCAACTTCATTAGGAAGAGGACCAGTATGGAAATTGTGTGACAAGTTCAAATACCAAGAGAAGCTGGGTAATTTCAAAATCTGTGTAGGTATTGAACAGTTAAGATGGTAATTCTTTGGCAAATAAAGGACAAAACGACTTTTAACTCTCGTAGGCTTGCTGGAATTGGCCCCTCCAAGTTGGCATAATAGGCATAAAGCCTATTTAACTGCGAAAGGTTTCCTAGTGATGCCGGTATGAGCCCAGACAAACTGTTGTTGTACAAACCTAGCTCGACCAAGTTCTCTAGCTTACCAACGTTCTCTAGTATCACTCCGGATATGGAAGTATTTGCTATCCCAAGTACTTCCCAACTAACCACATTGCCGATGTCCTTAGGGATACTCACATAGATCATATTATCCATTAACTCTAGGGAAACGATTGGGCGCGGTGCGCCGGCCGAACTTTGGGCCGGTCGCATCCACGCGCGCTTTGCTCCAGCCACCCACCAGGCGACACGTAGACATGGGGGCCACCAAACGTTATCCTTTCTGCTTTCTTCCACCTCGCGCGGATCTCGCCCCACAACGCATGCATCTCTCGCCTCCCCTGATGCAGCACGTGAGCAGCTCGCCGTCGGCCATGGATGAGCTTGGAAGATCGAAGTCCCCGTCGGGCCATGGTTGCAGCCCCGCTCGTGTTCCCACCTCCCCCTCTTCCTTCTTCCTCACTTCCTTTCTCCTCTTTCCCCCTTTTTTTGCTGCAACCGGCGGCAGGCAAAACGTCGTGGAGGGGACCGAGGTGCCCCGTGCTACGACCATGGCGACCGGGGGGGAGCTGCAACCGCGGCATCGGGGAGAGTTGCGAACAGAGGAAAAAGCTACAACCGTGTTTCCCCATGCTACAACCGTGGACGCAAAAAGCTACATCCAACAGATAAAAAAGCTTCAACCAAACAATGGAACAGAGGAAAAGTTACAACCGTTTTGACAAAAGCTTCAACCCGCAGATGAAAAAGCTTCAACCAGAGATTAAGAAATCTTCAGCCGGGGGATTTTTTCGCAACCAAAATGTTGGACACAGAAAAAGCTGCAACCTTTACAAAAAAAGCTTCAACCCTGGGTGAAAAAAGCTTCAATCGGCATGGCGGAAGTTTTAATGTGCGAAAAAAGTTTCAACCGGCATAGAGAAAAGCTGCAACCGATGATAGAAAAAGCTTCAACCCGACTCACCAATGGTGGCAAGCGGCGAAGTTGAGAGCTGCACGGCGACACGACAAACGCAGCGACGACGGCGGCTGATAGGTGCTGCAACGACAGAGGGGCTTCGGCGTGCTTCAAGGCAGCGGCGTTTTTTGCTACAAGGGGGCAGCGACTTCCTGCTGGGGAACGCGAGGGGTGCTGCGACGGCGACCGGCGGCGATGGGGACGAAGAGCGCATCCAGCAACATGGGACTGCGAGGGGGGGAAGAGGTCCAGGTGAGGGGAGGAGGGGTGGGCGGCGGCAGGAGGCGGTCGGGGTGGGCGCGCGCGGAAGAAGAAGAAGAGAGAAGTCAACGCGGAGGGGAGAAGGCAGATCTGACGGCTTTGGTTGGCTGCATCGGGCGGCTGGGACGCGACCGGCCGAAACGGTTCGGCCGGCGCGCCGGCGCCTAGCATCGCCCTTAACTCTAAGTACCAGAGAGTCATTGAGGTTCACAATTGAACCTGGTAGTTTTCCGACAAAAGGATTGATTCTAAGTTCCAATGACTCCAGTTTGCTGCAGTTTGCCAAAGAAGTGATGAATTCCCACCCTCGTTGTCATTCGCTTCAAGCTTATTGTCATCCAAGTTCAGAGATGGGAGAGCTCCCAGCTTCCCCAATGTGGGAGGCAGGTACCCACTAAACCTATTAATTGTGGTTGAGGGCAAGTGATATAAGGGAAGATATGTTGGATATTGAGGAAGGGATGATTCCTGTGAAGTGATTACGAGCCAACTAAGAAAATACAACTTGGGGAACTTGCTTCCGATATCATCCGGATTGTTTCTGTGCAACAAATTGAACCCTACTTTAAATGTCCTATTGACGACCACTTGTGCAAAGATGGTGGAAGCATACCAGAGATGTTGTTTCTGAAGAGATTGAGAAACAGCATGCTCTGGATATCGCTATTTATGTTCCTTCCCTCTCATTTCCCAGAAATAATGTAGATGTTTTGGGCGTTGCTACGCCTCGTCCGACGGATCTCCGCCGCCACGCGAGACGTCAGATCGGGTGGAGTGAGCGGCCAAACGTCAACTTCTACCATTCCAACAAATGTGGTGTTCCAGTAATTTCTGCAACACGAGTTATGTTGCGGAATTTTTTGTAAAACATATGTCAGGTTGCAGGGTTTTTTTTTTTGCAATGGAGGCCTTGTTGCAGAAAGCTGAGATTGTGGGAGCCAGTTCCACCACGTCACCGTGCGACGCGTGACGCGCAACCAAGGCGGCGGACGCGAGCGTGATAATCCGCCGGCTGAACCATATCATTTCCTAAATGTTTCCTCTTGTTACGACTTGGTAATGACTAGGTCAGAAAACTACAGGCTTCTCCAGAGGCGTCATCACTGGATGTTCTGTTCAAAATCATTTAAGTGGCAAGTTGGTAACAAGTGTGTTCAGTACGGGGACCATCATTCATTTCACGGCTGTACTATATTTGCGGCGAAGACACGGGAGCGGAGCAGTACTCGCAGTAGTAGCATTGCAGCACTAGTGGTGTTCTTGCCTTTTCACACCAAGTTTCCTAGAAATAATGTAAACTTTGTGAGTCCTCTTTTTACGACTTGGAAAATGACTAGGTCTGAAACCTGTAGGCTAGCGATGGCCCGTGCTAGCCATGTTGTGATTTACCTTGTCTTCTCAAATTTGGCCATAGCCATGGGCGCCACCCCTCCTCTCTTAGATCCTTACGTAGGGAAGTGTAAGAGTAGTTGTGAGGAAGAACTCAATCTATCTTTGTACCTGCACCAAGTAGTCACTGGAGCAACCCACAACCAAGAAGTAATTCTCAACCCTGGCTTTGCTAACTCATTTGGTGTGATAGCAGTTAATGACTGGACTATACATGCCACCAATGATTCCACTGGAAGTATCATTGCTCGGGCAAAGGGAATGCATATCCAGGCTACCCAAAGCCAGGCCAATGGCCAATCTTGGTTTCTTCCTTTCAGCATGGTCTTTGTGGACTCCAGGTATATCCATGCAGGTTTAAGCATGCATGTACCATTTGCAGATTAAACATATGAATATAAGTTTTATTATTTTAAGGTTGACCTTTTCTAATTATAGTTACACCATTAACAGCTTTGGCGGGTCTACATTACAAGTGATGGGGACAATTAGTGGCGCAAATGGTGAGTGGGCTATTGTGGGTGGGACAGGAAAACTGTCGATGGCACGTGGTACCATAAAGTTCACAAAAGTTCAGCCAGAGAGCAACCCAAACACTGAGAACTACAGAAAGATTGATATCCATGCATTCTACACACCCTCACCGGCTGTAAGTATAGTTACTCTTCGAAATAAAGAATAATTGTTTTATATATGAATTTATGTGAAGTATGGTAGTCATATTCATGCAATTACGTTCATACATCTATTTATGACGCAATCATATCTATTGCTGTCAAGAAAAAAGTCTACATGAAAATATATTCTATTTCTTTGACATGAAAACGTTATTAATATTTATTTTTAAATGGGGAATGTAAATAAACAAAAGATTTATCTAGTCAAACTAATTATGATATTTGTAGTCACTATTAATGTTCTTTCTATGATGAAGAATAAGTTATTTAATCTTGGTCTTGTAAAATTCATATTATCTTGTTTGATTACTTACTATGTGGTCAGCTACTGATTTATTTATCTGTTTTTATAGGTTTAAGACATGAAGAATACGCACGTGCCACATCAACTGGAAATGCAAGCCAGCAATCTTGCATAAATAAAATATGTGGCTTCCTTTATGGCTGTTACTAGTAGCTAGTCGTAATATGAATATCGGTGAAGTCTTTACTTTCAAATAATGCATGTGTTTGTGGCATATCATGAAAAATCTTAGATATACATCCATCGGGCATTTACCATCTCTGTAATATTGGAATGTATACTTTAATTTGGAATCTTATATTCTTAATATATTCTATGGAAGAGAATTAAGCATTTGTCC
The DNA here is from genome assembly GCF_002162155.2 of Triticum dicoccoides. NCBI lineage: Eukaryota > Viridiplantae > Streptophyta > Magnoliopsida > Poales > Poaceae > Triticum > Triticum dicoccoides. The sequence goes on from NW_021284603.1 coordinate 167,032, forward strand.
TTTTATGTTCTTACCCTTTTCATATTCGATGCATATACGAGTTATCGTGGAATAAGTCCATCAAAATACAGTTTAATTGTCGATGACCACAAGTCATGACTTGCCACATAGTTTCTATAGATTTCGTAGAAGATTACAAAAGCTAAATTCTAGGCAATCCCACACGTCTCCTTTATTGAAAAAGTGTGGTTTGGTGTAAAAAGCTAAAGAAATTGAAGTGAGGAGTAGAGGTGCATGTGTACTAAACTCTTTATTTTTGATTCCTCGATGAGGTCCATTAGCGGTAACTTGCATTGGAGAGAGAAAATCAATATAAATGCCCCAAACTACTTTTTCTCATGAGGCACCTGTATTCATATGCCACCATAGTTTATTGCCCTTAGGTAGCTGCATGTCGGCAAGAATAAAGGCCGGCCTTACTATTGTAGGTAGTAATCTAGTAATCATGCAGTGTAGGCCAGCAGTGATGTAACACTAATACATGACGTAAGTGCTTATGTCAAGCAGCTTGCAAGTCGGTTTGTAATCTCCTATAAAAAGGACTCGAGCCCTGCAGTTGTAACCAAGCATTTTTCAGCCTCAGTACAAGGTAGAAGTAGTAGTGCAGTTCAGCTACTAGTTGGAATATACGAGAGATACTCCAGTTCATCCGTGTGTGTACAGTGTATGTATTGGAGGTTGCACTAGCTGTAGTCTAGAACGTCGTTCCTATACCTACCCAGTGGTTCGTGCCTTGGTCCAGGCCAACCCTTCATCCATGATCCGCTGTTTGAGGAGAGGTACTGATGGCGTTATACCATTGAACACCACGTCGTTCCTGTGTTTCCAGAGCATCCAAAGGACTAGAAGAGAGGTTGCTCTTGTAGTTTTCCGGTTTTGATCAAGTAGGTCCTGCCTGATGCATCAAGTAGGGCAGGCCGCGCGCCCCCTCTCCCTCTGGTTTGAATTGCTACTTCTAACTGTTGAAACGTGAACCTCGTTGGTGTTCCTTGTAGCTTACTGAACTCTGCCTCCTCTTCCTCCATCTCATGGCGTGGTCATGTTCTTCTTCGGTGTACGGTGAAAAGGATGTGTGAGATGGTTAAAATGAAACTGGCTATGGAACCTGCAACTAAAATTGAAATAACTGTACTGTGTACTTTTCTGGCTAGGGGTCCTGTGCTTGATGGCACAGCAGCGGCTAAGTCGGTAGGACTTGGTGGTTTTGTTGAAAGAGGAGGACTTGGAGGTGAAGGCGGTAGATTAATCGGCGGGCAGAAGACTACCTTCAAAACACTATCTCTACCATCAAGCCGGAGGTCATGGCTCTGTTCGAGGAATTCTTCTCTGGCACCATGGATCTTGGGCGCCTCAACTATGGCATCGTGACTCTTATTCCCAAGGTCCCGGGCGCCTCCGACATCCGCCAATTTCGGCCAATCACCGTGAGCAATGTGATATTCCGGATTGTGGCCAAAGGGTACGCCAATAGGGTGACCCTGCTCGCGGACACAATTACCCATCCGAACCAATCCGCCTTCATTCAAGGCCGATTTATTCTGGATGGGGTTCTGGTGTTCCACGAAGTCCTCCATGAGGTTCGGCTGCGTCATCATCGAGCGGTGTTTCTGAAGCTCGACTTCCACAAGGCCTATGACACGGTCCACTGGTGTTTCTTGCGGGAAGTCTTGCTTCGCAAGGGCTTTGACGACCGGTGGGTGACTAGGGTTATGCAACTTGTCTCCTGTGGACGGACCGCGGTGAACATCAACGGGGACATTGGGCCCTACTTCCCCACCCTCTGTGGGGTTCGCCAGGGCGACCTTTTCTCACCGTTTCTGTTCAACATGGTGGTTGATGCCCTGGCAGCCATCCTTGACAAGGCCAAGGATGCTGGCCACATTAACGGTGCCGTCCCTCACCTAGTCGGAGGGGGGGGGGTCTCCCTCCTCCAATACGCAGATGATACCATAATAATGGTGGAGGGCACTGCCCATGACATTGCTAACCTAAAGTTCCTCCTCCTGTGCTTCCAACAGATGTCGGGCCTTACCATTAACTTCGATAAGAGCGAAGTGATGGTGCTCGGGGCACCTCCCGAGGAAGCACAGTCCATAGCGGACCGACTTAACTATCGGTTGGGTTCTTTCCCCACGACTTACTTGGGGATCCCCATTAGTGACTCGTGCCTCACCGTGGCGGACCTCCGCCCCACGGTGACCCGTATGCAACATCGGGTCGAACCCTGGAAAGGCCGTTGGTTGTCGAAGGCTGCCCGGGTGATCCTTATTAACTCCTCGCTTGCTAGCCTCCTGTGGTTCCTCATGAGTTTCTATAGCCTACATGAGACCCTCCATCAGGAGATCGCCAAGTACCAGTCTAGATTCTTCTGGGTTGGGGAGGGGGATAAGCAGAAGTACCATATGGTTAGCTGGCCCGATATCTGCAAACCCAAGGACCAGGGTGGTCTCGGGATCCTGTCCTCCCGCCGCATGAACATAGCCCTCCTGACTCGTTGGCTCTGGCGCATTGCCAATAGGGATGGAGGCCTATGGCTCACCATCATCCAGAACAAGTATCTCCGTGGACAGCCCCTTGCATTCTGTCAGCGCTCGGGCGGCTCCCAGTTCTGGTAGGCGGTAGTCCAGCTGCTCCCGGTTCTCCGTATTGGCACTTCCATAGCGATCGGTACCGGATCATCGACCCTGTTCTGGTTTGATCAATGGCTTGGTGACTCCCCCTTGGCCGCACGCTTCCCGGTGCTCTTCTCTATTGCAGTGGACCCGCATATATCTGTCGAGGCGGCCCTTATTGATCTAGGGCGCCTCGCCTTCCGCCGCCCCTTCGGACCTCAAGAGGTTGCTGCCTGGGACGCTCTTATGCTGGACATTGCCCTCCTCCCTATGGACAGCCTTGACTCCCCAGATGTCACCTCCTGGCGACTTGAGCCCTCCGGCTGCTTCTCCACCAAATCCCTCTACGCGGCCATTGCACCCTCGACGGCCCCTGAACCATTTAGTTTGATATGGGATATTCGCCTGCCCCTGAAGATCCGGATCTTCATGTGGCAATGGATTCGTGGTCGCCTCCTGATTGGTGTGGAGGTTCGTAAGCGAAATGGACCTGGGAACGGGAAGTGCCCCTTGTGCGACACGATGGAGGATGCTAACCACATCTTCTTCTCGTGTTCTACGGCTCAGTTCCTTTGGTCCTGCTTCCGCGAGACGGTTGGGGGCCAGTGGTGTAACACCAACTTCCCTGACCTGCTTGCGGAAATCCAGGCCTCCCCCCTCGCTACTGCCATATCAGATGGCTCTGCGTTGGGATCCTTGCCTGGACGCTTTGGACCGTCCGCAATAAGCTTGTCATTCAGAAGGTCCCTCTTCGACGTGCTACTGACGCCATCTTTAAAATGTGTGGATATTTGCAGCTCTGGCGGCCGCTTAGCCGCCCCCAGGATCGGGTCATCATCAACAACCTCATCGCCGACCTCCGCTCGATGGCCTTCAGCTTGGCGCCACCGCTCCCCCCACCATCCCCGGAGCCAGACTAGAGGTTGTGCCGCACCCTCCGCGTGCGCGCCTTTCTTTTTTTTGTTTTTCAGGGCTTGTTGAGCTGTGCCCTCAGCATTAACCTTTTGACTTCTTGTGGTGCTAGACCTTTGTGTGCGTGTGTGTGTTGTTGAACCTCGTCGTGGTGCTTGGCTTTATCTATAAAGCGGGGCGGAAGCCTTTTTCGGTAATACTTGTACCCCTTTGCATCAAGGGCACTAACAGAGATAAGATTTCTCTTCATCTTTGGAATATACTGAACATCTGTCAAAGTTCTGATTATGCCATCAAACAACTCTCTGGTAAAGTACATTCTTAGAACTATTTCCGTGGTGAAAAAAGCCAAAGGCTACATATTAAATTCAACCAAACTTTACATGGACATCTTTAAAGATACCGAAAATTACACAAATATCCTTGAAAATCGACGTTGTATACACTTGATGACTTGAATAAAACTCAATGCTGCCTTTAGACCTCTGAAATACAATCAGAGCCGAGGAAACAATGACATAGCGGTCAAGAAGTCGTCGGTCGGAGCCAAAAGACATCAGCGACAACAGTCTCAAAAAGATGCTTCTGCCCTGAAGAAGACAGCGCCGACGAGGGCTTTGACGACCAACGTGGATCCGGGAAGATCTAACGTTCCAAACAATTAAAAGTTGACCGAACATCAATGGTCGGAGAAGAAACTAGAAAAATGAGATACGAAATGCGCTCATCCACTTCGTTGGACGACACCATTGAAGACCACCTACAACACACAAAGACAAAACCAGATCTGCTGCTCTAGCAGCTGACCCTTCCCTCACCCCCACCCTCATCTTCATCATGGACGAGAAGCAGAGCTCATCAAGTGGACTAGGAGATCGGGGTCCTTAAACCTTAATCTGCATGGTGCTGCCATCACCACCACAACACGGCCTTTAGGGAGCGAAACCTTATTCGTAAGAGACCTAACTAAATCACCACACCGGAGATCCATCATTCCCACCACCTCCCCCGTCGGATCGACAAACGAGAGAGAAGGAGACGATGGCCTCACCGACGGGGCGGTTGGAATGGGGTCGCCTCTCTTTCCACGGGAGAGAAAAGGATATGTGCATTGCATACGCGACTTGCATCGATTGACGCTTAGAGATAAATATAGATTGCTTTATTTAGCGATTCTCCTGCTTATATATTGCTCACACACCATGCGTGTATCGTGTATGCAAGTAATTTATTACTTATTCCGCTACTCCGCCGTCGAGAGACTGCACAGGAACAATATATCTCATCGGCAAGCGGGTACACCAGTCGACCTCTCAGGCTCTTACCAGCCCAATATAACTGGTAGCAGGCCGGCCTTGGTGTCGAGCCCAAGGAGTTCCCACACGATTGCCGACGGAACGAGATCCTCTGACTTAGCGGGATCTACTGCCAAGGGAAGTAGTACGCGTTGTGCCGTCCGTTGGCGATCTGACGACTCGTGTGAGGTGCGCTCTTTCCTTCTCTTTCGTTCGTGTCTACACGAACACAAGCAGCTCATCCGGCCCAGGACGACACCCATCGATTCGTCGCCTGAGCTCTCGTCTCGTTAAAAAAAAGGAACTCTCGCCTCGCCTTAGGGTTCGCCGGCGGGGAGGAGCAGCTCCGGGAGGACGCGACGCCGCCTAGCCGTGGAGGCGGCAGACAGCCGCCGCTTCGTCCAGGTGTCAGGGCGCCTAGCAATGGAGGCAGCGGAGCCAGCAGCTGCCTCGTCCAGGGCGCGATGCGTCGGAGCTATCGAGGCCGTGGAGCTGCGGAGTCGGCGCCGTAGGCGCCGCCGAGCTGCCGAGGCCACGAAGCCAGCCTCGTCAAGGCTTCTGCGGGCCATCTGCTCTGCTGCTTGTATTGTGTCTTGATGTACCAATGTTTTCAGAGTAAAAAGGGAGAAGCTACAGCAGCATTTTGAATGAATGCTATGATTGAATTACTTTTCTAGTTTGTACTTCTACATTTGCAGAATTGGTCCGACCTAAGTGGTACTTGTACATGTGCAGAGTTGAACAGATTTGTATGGAAAATGTTCCTGCTTTCTTGAATGTTTGTTTTGGCTGAAGAATTGTTCCAGTAAACAGAGTGTGTGTGCAAAATCGGACAGAATTGGTAGAAATGCACTGAATTGAACTGTTGTGATATAAGGTTGTCAATTTGAAAGCATATAACAGGTGTTGTTAATTAAAGAGGATATCACCTGCTATTGACAATTTGTGAGCATGTCCTTCCATAAAATGATTTGCAAGTCATAATGCCTGCTTTGGCTGCTGAATGTAAATGAGCATGCATACCGAAATTGCAGGTGCATTGAACAAAATAGATGCCAACCCAGGGAGTATATCTCTGAATGGCCAAATTTCACAAAACCATGCTTGTTTGTGCTCTCATTCAAGTAAAGAGCATATGGTTGCCCAAAAATAGTAGCCCTTCACTACGACCCAGTAAATAGATCATCTGTAATTGGTCCCTGGAAATTGAATTAAATAAGTAAGTATTTATAAGAATAATTGCCATCCCCTAAATTTCTAGACTAATTATATGGGCAAGATTACCATCAAAAGTTGAGTAAAGCTAAGATTGTCCTTGTAATCTTGAGACTCCTTCATATTGTCCTTGTAAACTATAACATCTGCAACTTGTCCAACCTCTTGTTTCTTCTAATGAAAGAAAATTTGAGGGTTATGAGAATTAATGGGCAGAATATTAACATTGAAAAGACAATAGTTATTTAGAAACATACCTCTTCCTCAAACTGTGATGTAGTTTTGTTTTCTCTCTTTTTCCTAGCCTTGTGGTTCATCTCAATCCAATTTCTTTTTCGTTTAGCACTTTTTGTTTCGATATCCTTTTTCTTTAGGCGTGCATTAGCCAACAAGTCATTTGGTGGGCTAGCATTTGTGGGAATAGTACATGGGTACCCAGATGTGCTTGTACATGCACTAATTTTTTCTTCAATCTGCTTACCAAGCATGTCAAGTGTGCTATCTACTAACACGATGCATTCTTGAAAGTTGGCTGCTCGATGTGCCAAATTTTAAAATTTGAGGGACATATATCGGTAGCCAAGAATGGCATCCATATTTGGATTTGCGATTATATTTCTTCCCATGTTGTCTTGTACAGTTCCGCTTCGTGCTTCTCGTGACCATCGCTTTAACACATAATGTGCCGGTAGTGACTTGATATTCATCAAATCAAGAATTTTCAGGGCATGGCCACATAATATCCCAATTCTATCAAACTGCCGGCAACTGCACTCAACTGTTTGCTTCAAAGGATCGCCGATAACTTTATACTCCTCCTCATAGGTAAAATCTCCAACAAGATATTCATTACAACCATCCAATGCTTTGGTACAAGCTGATAAGGATATTTCATATTCGCCTTGAAAAGCTTCAAATATACATGGTGTATACAACTTGCTAGCTTGCACCAATATAGGTGGTGGTCTCTTCATAAATAATTTAGGCAACTTTTTCCTTGATTCAAATTCCGAATTCAGTTCATTATTCCTTTTCCCTTGCACAACCCTTTCAAAATGCTTAAAGAACCGGATGATATCAAAATCAGATTTGAAATGGATTTTCAAGTCATTGTTCAAACTCTCACTCAATTGTGTACTTCTCATTCCTAATGTGAAGATGTCCTTCATATAACATTCAGCCCATTTTTCTTTTAACTTATATATACTATCCAACCAGGTTTGCTTACTCACCTTTTTCCTCATGAGGTCAAACTTCTGTTCAAATTCTGCAATGTCTTCATACTCAAACATGCACGCGCTAAAATCAGATAGAATACTTGTTTCTTCATCCTCCTCTTCATTCTTCTCTTCATTTTTCTCTTTCTTCTACCCTTTTTTCTTCCCCCTTTTCTTCTCTTTTTTCTTCTCTTCATTCAGCTCTTCATCCTTCTCTTCACGTAGATGTTTGACAACATTTTGCATAATGTGAAAGGTGCATAATCCATGCCATGCTTCTGTAAACACTTCCCCAACTGCCTTTCCCATTGCAACGTCTTGATCGGTATAGAATGTTTTAGGCCCCTTTCCTTTATGAGCTATTAGAAAGGCCTCAAACAATCACTTGAAGGATGCAAATGTTTCATCATACATGAGAGCAGCACCAAAAACTACAATTTCTCTAAAATGGTTGAAACCGACAAACACATCAAAGGGTCTGCTCTCCTTATTTGTTCCAAAAGTAGTGTCAAAACTGACAACATCACCAAAATGTGCATAGTCCATGATCATCTTTGCATTAGCCCAAAATATGTTTGCTATTTGTTCTTCACAATCCATTTGCAATGCATATTGGAATGACGGGTTTTCAGCAATTTTGCCTTGAAAATATTTAAGCATGCTACCTGCTTGACCATATGCCATTTCTCGTTGGCACTTGGTACGCAAGTAGTTCTTGTGATCATGGAGGGTATAACTAAGATTGAGTGATCCACCAACTTGGCGACTAGCCAATTCATGTGCAGCTTTTGGCCCAATTCCTGCATCATCCGCCGTTTCAATTTCAAATGCTTGCAACTCTGAAATTTTCCTTTGTGATACCATTAGGTGTAAGGTTTCTGGCAGGTGTAGTGTGTGATTATGTTCCAAAACCAACTCAGACACTTTTAGATTTTCCTTCTTTCGATCCATTTTAAGATTCATGTAGACTTGACAATCGGTTCTAGTTTCAGCTCGAGGACACTTTGTTAAATAATCCCTTTTGTCTTGTGTTCGATGACCTTCATTCGCGCAAACAAATCTACATGATGTAACCATGCCATCTGTTGGCCTCTTGTTTGTATACCTTTTTCTGACCTCAAATCCTTTTTGTCTACTGTAGGTAAGCCAAAATGCCCATGCCTCATCTGAATTTCTAAATTCCATGCCAATATGAGGTACCAAACTAGGCAACACAACTCTGTAATGTAAATGACATTAACATTAGACTTATGAAAGTGCATAGAAAATATTGGGACCTATAGTCACTGGAAAAAGATTTCCATAAGAGAATAAGCAAAGAATAGCGTAATTGGGGATAAGAATAAAATCAAGAAAAATCAGTATACTTCGGATAAGAAAATTTACTTATTAGAATTAGAATCATGGTGCACTGTATCAGCCTCTTCTTCCCTCTCAGTTGCTTCTTCCATCAGGAAAAGAATGCTTGATCGGAGTTCAGCAGACTGCTTCTTTCATCAGAAAAAGGGATGCCTAATCCGAGTTTAGCAAGATACTTCTTCCATCGCAAAAAGGGAAATTTAATCAAGCTCTAAAGTAATTTGAAGGTCGAAGTTCAATCAATTTCAGAAAAAGGGATGCCCGATCCAAGTTTAGCAGGCTACTTCTTTCATCTGAAAGAGCTATGGAGACTTACGTGAGATCGAGGAGCAGAGCAGCCGGTCGGGCGCCAGGGATCTCCTTCCGATCAACTTTGGCGCCGTTTCTGTACTGTTGGCGCCTTTTTCTGTGGCCTCTCGCGCCTTTTTCCCTGGCTTCCCTCGCTTTCTTCTCGCTAGCGTTAGACTGGGCCGATGGGCCGCGTATTTCCACTTCCATCTGAGCTAGAAAGCTGGAACGGGCTGTAGTTTCTGCGAGCATCGTTGGATGCCTGATGGACGGTGCAGCGGGAATGACGTCCCTCGGCAGTAGAACAAACTAAGTCAGAGGATCTCGTTCCTTGCCGACGATCCCACCTCGTCATCACGGCAGTCATGGCACTCGTCCACGACCTCGACGAACGCACTGCGCCCGGTCTGCGTGCTTGTGACACGAAACACGATGTGGCACCGGGACCCGCCTGCATACAGCTTCGTATTAATCGTCATCACAGACTCCCTATCACCGTGGAATATACCGTCGCATGATGACGGCCCGCCGCGCTGCTCTCCTCTGTCGAACCCGTTCAGCGTCATCACCCCTGGAGCTTGCGAGAAGAAGGCGACGGACGTCTGTGGGTCATGAGTGTGGTGCTGGCTGACGGCAGACGCCACCTGCAGGAAAACAAGTAAGATTGCAGACAGCTTAGCAGCGTTCGCTAACTGAGCGAGCTCCGGCTTGTTCTTGTAAGCGAGCTTGCCCTGTGTGTTTTTCTGTCAAGGCTGAGTTTATGTATGCTCGTGTTGCAGCGTGGAGACAAAACAGCATGAGCTAATGGATCTGGTCACTCGTTACATAGGGAACTGGTAAGGATTTTCACTCCACTCGAAAAGGACAAGTTCAAATTCATCGTTTCACGCTCCAAGGTGGGACCTGCCCAACACAAAGACAGAAGGAAATTTCCTTTTATTTACAGATATCTTCTAGTCATATTTGTTTAGATTTAAAACATCCTGCACTAGATCTCTTTCCCAGACTGAACCGTCCACAAATCATGCCCGGAAGTGTCCTGTTCTGTACGTGTGACTTCTTGCCCCAGTAATCACGGTAACCCTTGTAGGAATTTTTGGTGTCTTCCAAAACATTATATACTACATTTATTTGGTTGATGAATGAAATCATACGGAATTGGTGTATGAATGATTGGTACAAATATTTGCAATTGAACTTGAGGAAATTTACTCAAGGAGCTGGGTACAAACTATACTGGAATACAGTGTGTATATGTACACTGGAATTATTTGCCTGGGCACAGTATATGTTTGGAATTGGCTAGGCTATTTACAGGTTCAGCTCTGTAGATTGATAAGTCTACACGTTTAAATAGGAATCATATACTATTTAAACATGGCATATATCTCACATATATGTGCTTAGGGATAAGAAGGAATTTGACTCGGAAAATAATCGGTTATGATCGTGGTTGGTTAATTCGATTAGGAGTCTAACTGAATTCTATCCGGATACGGATTTGAATTTTCAGGAATATGAGTATAAATATGTCCCTACCCTCTAGCCTCATATACGCATTGTGAGCCGCACCACGGATTTGGCGGAGGAATTAGAGGGTAGACAAACATACTCATGCTATGTTATTTTTCAACATTGGTATCAGAGCAAATTGCATAGAGTTTTGACGGCCGTAAAAAATCTCATTATTAGAGATTGGAAAAAGGACGTCATCCTTTTATGCTAATTTCCTGAGAGGAATCAACTTCCGCTGCGTACACTCCAAGATATCCGGAACGGAGCCACACAATCGATCTAGCCTCCACCGCTCGCTCGATCTCGCCGCCTCCACCGCTCGCTCTATCTCGCCGCCTCCACCGCAAGCCCGCCTTGCTACCTCCACCGCGACTCCACCTTGCCGTCCTCGCCGCGACCGCCGTCTCGCCGTGGCCGCCGTCTCGTCGTGGTCGCCGTCTCACCGCGGCCGCCGTCTCGCCGTGGCCGCCGGGTCGCCGTCAACCAGCCGGGACCTCCGACCTGCTGGAATTGCCGCTGCTCCAAGTCCTCTGCCTAGAGAAGTCACCAAGCCACACGAGCTGCTGTTAGGTTCTCTGAATCTGCAGGTTACAGCTTTATTTGTTCCTGCTGCTGCTACAGATTGATTTCTGGAATCTTGCTACGGTAATCACCCTTCCCAATGGCTTCCAACAGTGTGTTTGCTGAATTACTTAGGTCCTGTAAATTGGATGGTTCAAATTTTACTGTCTGGAAGAGGAAGATTATGTTTCTCCTCACTGCTGAAAATGTTGATTATATCATAACTCAGTCTAAGCCGACCCAACCATCCGCTGAAGCTGAGGATGAGGAGAAGAAAAACTACCGTGAGGAAATTACTCAGTGGACTAAGGACAATAAAAAGGCTAGAGTGTTTATGCTTGGATCTATGTCTGATTCTCTAGCCGGAGAATATGAACCAGAGGAATCATCTCGCAAAATAATGAGGAGATTGGAAAAGGACTTTGGGGAAGTTTCACTTATCAAAGTTCTTAGCTTGGTGAATCAATTTTTGACTGCGAAGATGACAGAAACCACAGCTGTTAGTGCACATCTGAATAAATTATGTGTGTTAGTAGAGGAACTAAAGTATGCTGGATACCCTTTCCCTGAGGAAGTTCAAGTCATGGTTGCTCTTAACTCTTTGCCAAACTCTTGGGAACAATTCAAAATATCATTTTGTCATACTGAGCGGGTGCTGAACATGAGGACGCTTAGACATCATCTACTCATGGAAGAAGACAGGAAGTCCACACAAGGGAAAGAAAGAAGGTCTCAACATGATGAACTACACCTTGGTGAGGACAAGTCTTCAGGCAAGAGGAATTGGCAAAAGACGAAACATGGGACAGATTTGAGGGATAAAATAAATCAGAAGCGTGATAGGAGTGATTACAATGGAAGAAACTCAAATCAGAAGGTTGACAAGAGGAAATTTAATTGCCATAATTGTGGTGAACAAGGACATTTCAGATCTGAATGCACTAAGAAGAGGAAGCCAGATGATAAGAAGTATAACAACAACCAGTCCAAGCATCAGGATAATAGAAGGGGAAATTCTTCACCTGATGGTATGTCACATGTTTTTGTATGTTCAGAATCTCTATTTACAACTTCCTTGTCAAATAGTTGGGTGGTTGATTCTGGCTCCACCTCACACATTGCAAGAGATAGGAATTCTTTCTGTTCATTTAAACCAATACAAAAGGGAACTAGATTTATTTATCTAGGAACAACATCAAAGGCAGATATACTAGGAATTGGGGACTATAATCTAAAACTCCCAAGTGGAGGAATATTACTCCTTAAGAATACTGTATTTGCTCCAGATATGAGGAAAAATCTCATATCGGTATCTAGACTAGAATCTGCAGGCTTTGATGTTAACTTTGGCAATGGGAAGGTTAAAATATTGCTAAAAGGAAAATTAATACAATCAGGGAGCCGTGTAGAAGGCCTCTATTATATTGAAGATATTTCCGATATTGATGCTTTGGACAGTTTAGTTGCTGAAAACCACTCCATTGTGAGGAATATAGCCGGAAATGACAATTGTTTCGAATCCTACCTATGGCATTTAAGGCTAGGACATATATCAAAGAACATGATTAAAAGATTGATTAGTTCTGGAATTCTGAATTTTAAATGGGAAGATTATGGAATTTGTGAAGCCTGCATCATGGGAAAAATGACTAGAGCTCCCTTTCCTAAAGCCGAAAGATCTAGTGAGCCCTTAGCCATAATTCATTCAGATATTTGTGGGGAAATGACAACACCCACGATAGGACAGAAGGTGTATTTTATCACATTCATTGATGACTTCTCCCGATACGGTTATGTCTACCTCCTTAAACACAAGTCTGAGGGTTTTGACATGTTCAAAAGTTTCAAGGCTGAAGTGGAAAACCAATTAAATGGGAAAATTAAAGTCCTTAGGACCGATAGAGGAGGAGAGTACACATCTGGAATTTTGGATGAATTCTGTAAAGAACATGGGATAGTACATCACTACACATTACCCTACACACCCCAACAAAATGCTGTAGCGGAAAGAAGAAATAGGACGTTGATGGATATGGTTCGATCCATGATGTCTTACTCAGATTTACCTTTAAGTTTTTGGGGGGAAGCACTGCATACTGCAGTTTATTTATTAAATCATTCACCCTCAAAATCAGTAAAGGTCACTCCCTATGAGCTGTGGAAAGGGAGGAAACCAACACTAAGGCACCTGGCTGTTTGGGGTTGCAATGCTCAAATAAAAATCCCTAGCCAGAACAGAACCAAACTGCAACCTAAGACCACTCCAGGAATTTTTGTTGGATATTCTACTGGTTCCAATGGTTATAGGTTTTATGATCCCAACAATAAGAAGTTATTGGAAAGCAGAGATGCTATGTTTTTAGATCAGGACACTCCACGTCGTGCTAAGAGGGCTAGAGTGGAATTGATAGATGAAGAATCCGAGGAAGTAGTAAATGACTCTAATGGTAATCTTTCAAGCCAAATCCCTGACATAAATATGGAAGAAACTCCTTCAACTAGTATGCCTAGAAGAAGTGGGAGGAACACACAAACACCTTCTTATCTAGATGATTATTTTGTGTTTTTAGGGGAAGTGCACTCTAAAGTGTCTTTAGAGGAAGAACCTAAAACTTACAAACAAGCCATTGATTGTGAGGAATCTGGACTATGGTTGGAAGCTATGCGGGAAGAACTAAACTCCATGGAAAGAAATGGTGTTTGGGAACTTGTTGATTTACCCCAAAACCGCCAGGCCATAGGATCTAAATGGATATTCAAAAGGAAACTCAATGCTTCAGGAGGTGTGGAAAAATATAAAGCTCGATCAGTTGCTAAGGGATATACACAAAAGGAAGGAGTAGACTTTGTGGAAACATTTTCTCCTGTTGCAAAATTCACTTCTATACGCATTTTATGTGCCTTAACTGCTTATTTTGATCTTGATCTCCATCAAATGGATGTCAAATCAGCTTTTCTAAATGGTTATTTAAAAGAGGAAATCTATATGACACAACCAGATGGTTTTGTGGAAAAAGGAAATCAGAATAAAGTATGTAAGTTAAAAAGATCAATCTATGGTTTGAGGCAGGCTTCTAAGCAATGGAATACCTTATTTGATGCTGCAATCACATCATATGGTTTCTCTATGATGGAAGGAGACCACTGTATTTATTTCAATATAGTGGGAGGAAACTTTGCATTATTATCTTTGTATGTCAATGACATTTTAATTGCTTCAAACCATGAGGGAACCTTAATGGAAGTGAAATCTTGGTTATCATCCACTTTTGATATGAAAGATTTGGGGGAAGCCTCTTATGTTTTGGGGGTGGAAATACATAGAGATCGGAAAAGGAAAGTTTTGGGGCTGTCTCAAAAAGCTTATCTCAAAACTGTTTTGAAACGATTTTCTATGGAAGATTGCAAACCTGCAAATGTACCAATGATAAAAGGAACTAAACTTAGTGAGGAACAATGTCCTAAAACTCCTAAGGAAATAAGGGAAATGAAAAATATACCTTATGCTTCTGCTCTGGGGTCTCTCATGTATGCAATGCTTTTTACTAGACCAGATTTGTGTCACACTGTTGGAATGTTGAGCAGATTTCAGAAAAATCCCGGGGAAGCTCATTGGAAGCAAATAAAATATGCTATGCGATATATAAAAGGAACGATGGACTTTTCTCTTTGCTTTAATGGTGATAATCTTCAGCTGCAGGGATATACTGATGCTGACTGGCAGGGAGACCTTGATGAAAGGAAGTCGACGTCAGGTTGTCTATTTACTTTGGCTGGATGTGCTATCTCTTGGAAGAGCAAGAAACAAACTTCTGTGGCGCAGTCTTCTATGGAAGCAGAGTACATTGCTGCGAATGAAGCTGTAAAAGATGGCGTTTGGTTGAGGAACTTTCTGGTTTCTCTAGAGATAGTTGAAAATGCGTCCGATCCGGTCACTATTTATTGTGATAATCAAGCTGCGATTAAACTTTCCAAGGATCCCAAGTTTCATAGCAGGGCTAGACATATTGAGGGAAAGTACCATTATATTAGAGATGTAATAAATAGGCTGAAAACTGTTCGGCTTGCATTTTTGCCTGGTACTGATATGTTGGCAGATCCACTGACTAAACCTCTTAGTCAGGAATTGTTTTGCAAACATGTCAGGAACATGGGCCTTAGGATTTTTGATTGAATGTTTTTCAGACAAGTGGGAGATGTAGGAATTTTTGGTGTCTTCCAAAACATTATATACTACATTTATTTGGTTGATAAATGAAATCATACGGAATTGGTGTATGAATGATTGGTACAAATATTTGCAATTGAACTTGAGGAAATTTACTCAAGGAGCTGGGTACAAACTATACTGGAATACAGTGTGTATATGTACACTGGAATTATTTGCCTGGGCACAGTATATGTTTGGAATTGGCTAGGCTATTTACAGGTTCAGCTCTGTAGATTGATAAGTCTACACGTTTAAATAGGAATCATATAATATTTAAACGTGGCATATATCTCACATATATGTGCTTAGGGATAAGAAGGAATTTGACTCGGAAAATAATCGGTTATGATCGTGGTTGGTTAATTCGATTAGGAGTCTAACTGAATTCTATCCGGATACGGATTTGAATTTTCAGGAATATGAGTATAAATATATCCCTACCCTCTAGCCTCATATACGCATTGTGAGCCGCACCACGGATTTGGCGGAGGAATTAGAGGGTAGACAAACATACTCATGCTACGTTATTTTTCAACAACCCTAAACTAATACTCTTTCCGTCCAAAAATACCTGTCATCAAAATGGACAAAAGGAGATGTGTCTAGAACTAAAATACATCTAGATACATCACCTTTTATCCATTTTGATGACAAGTATTTTCGGACGGAGGGAGTATATATACTTGATGGTACACTTGCTGTGGAAATTTCTCACAATATTTTTTAATAAAATTTAAAACAGATATGATACATTGTATGTGGTTATTATATAGCTGTGAATATGGGAGCGGCTATAGGTCAATCGACTAAATCTTACAATGTGGTCAGTCGATTCCTAAAAAGAAGAAAATGAAAACAGACAAAAGAAAACTGACTGACACAAAAATGGGGTCAGTCGATCAGCCCATCACAGAAAACAGATATTCAGCCTTCTTTTTCCGTTTGTTTCTGCCTTTAGTGAAGCCCAAAGCTAAACGGCTAGAACCCGATAAGAAGAAAACCCACCCCACTCAAAAAACTTTACCCACCTCACACATAGATCACTAGGTCTTCTTTTTCCGTTTGTTTCTGCCTTTAGTGAAGCCCAAAGCTAAACGGTTATAACCCGGTAAGGAAGAAAACCCACCCCACTCAAAAAACTGTACCCACCTCACTCACAGATCACTAGGTCTTCTTCCTTCCTCCTCCTTTCCCGATCATGAACCAGAAACAACATACCCGCCGCCATAGATTACCGCCCCCCCTCCGACTGCCCAAATATGTAGCACACCGTCACCATGGATGAAGCTTCAGATCCAACCAAAAACAGAGATCTAATGAAAGGAATAGGGAAAAAAGTAAGAAGAAACCTGCAGGACAAGATCCCTCTGGTCAGTCGAAGGTAAACCATGATTTGTCCCCCTCTTCATTACTTCCGTCTTCACATTTCATACCCTCCAAATTTGTTAAAATGGTGTGACAATAAAACTAAAATCAGAAATTGCAAGAGGATTGTGCTAGAAGATAACCAGAACACCTAAATGCATAATTGAATGTTAGATATAGTTCATAATCATAAGCAAGTTTATCTACAGCAGCAAATTCCAAATATATCTTCTGCCTTGACATTTTGGAGGCATATAGATCAGTAATCGGGATGTTTGTAAATCTACTACAAAATAAACGCAACACCTCCCTAAAAGCAGAATTAATAATTTCATAGAAAAATAGAAAATAATCTTTATCATTAATTCTGAATAGACAGATTGACATGAACGAAGAAGTTAAACTACAAGTAAGGCAGAATTAAAATAAATCATGATTACAACTAAATTTGCATCTTGAGAGAACTAAACTTGCAGTCATTGTTCAAGAGCAACGAGAAATACAAGCATACAAGCATGCAGACATATCTACAGGATAACTAGAACACCTCCCATGGATGGCAGAATTAATAATTACACAGGACAAACAAATGATGTTTTACATTAATTATAAACATACTGATTGACATGAACATAGAAAGTTAAACTAGAAGTAAAGCAGAACACCCCCTAAATGCAAATTGTAAAAAAAATTATGACTAGAACTAAGTTTGTGTCTTCAGATAACAAAACATGCATTAATTGTTCAAGAGCAGAAAAAATACGAGACTAGGAACATGCATATATAACTACAAGATAACTGGAACACCTCCCGTTTTAGCAGAATTTATATTTTTACAAGACACAAAAATGATGTTTAACATTAATTATGGAATGAACAAAAAATAAACTACACTTAAGGCAGAACACCTACCTAAAAGCACAAATTACAAAATTCATGATTAGAACGAAATTTACAACTTCAGGCAACTAAACTTGCAGTCATTGTTCAAGAGCAACTAAAATGCGACACTGTGAGCATGTAGATTTGTCTACGAGATAACCATAACACCTCCCTAGAAGCAGAATTTACATTTGCAGAAATTATGTGTAACATCAACTATGAATAACTACATTGGCATGAACAAATAAGTTAAAGTAGAACAAAGAAAACACTTCCCTAAATTTAGAATTTAGAAAGATTCATGATTACAACTGAATTTGCATCTTCAGGCAAGTAAAATTGCAGTCATTGTTCAAGAGCAAGGAGAATGTGAGAATGAAGAATGACGAGAAGACAACAAGGTAAGTACAGGTTTCCCATATTTTAGTATTAACAAAATATTTTCAAAGCATAAAAATATAAAACATTGATTCATTTTTTGCAGGTGCTGAAAAATTCCGACGAAGGAAATGAACATATGCATTGGGGGGAAAATGCAGTCAATCCAACCTCCGAGGTTAGTTACATTCTATTGAAATTATTTTGATGACAGAACAACCAAAAAGTCTAATCTGTGATTGAAATTTGTATTACCAGGATGCAGTGCTTGCACGAAGCTATGTGGGTCCGGAAGGTCAACACTACATAGGAAAAAAAATTAAGTAAAGATGTGCAGATATAACACTAGATCATACTACATCTAAACAAACAAAAAAATACGCACATTTTGCAGGTACATATAAAAGAGGTGTAGTGATAACTTGTTATGATGAATATTTTGCAGTAATTAATTGAAGTTCGGTTTGGAAAGCAAAGTGTCCAACTGATTAATGAGCTGCTAGCACCACACAGAGCCATACAGTTTTACACAGAACTCATGCAACAAATGATTGTCATGAGTCATCTTCAAAGTGACAACATGGCAATTCGTCTAACAAGTTTCACTTCACTCTTACAAGTAGGCATAAATACAGAGGTATGTGCAATCAATAAGACTTATATTCACAACTTGATTCCAGTTCCTTATTAGAACTGTGAAACATTATAGTACCACTAACTAAAGATAATAACTTGCAGGATCAAAATGTCATGCTAGAACAATGAACAAGCAACCTTTTTAGCATAATGTGCAGTGGGAGCAATATTCAATACATGAATTAGCAGAACTGCAAGGTTACTATGAAGATGAAGATGAAGCAGATGAGTGTACTTATGAATGTGAGAGAGATCCAAATGAAACTGATGCAGAAGAGGATTACTAGGAACAAAATACAATAAGTTGTTATTAGTTGTGTATAGATCATTTTGATTCAGAATTGCACCAAATAGAGCAAAGTTGGAACAATTTTGGTGCAGTTAGAGAGAAAGAAAATGATCTGTTTAGTAATGAAAAAGAAGGACTTTCCCAAAGCAATGAGCAAGTATTGCAAGGGCCCGATTACGTAGAAACTATAGAAACTGAAGACACAAGTGGTAGTGATAAATCAGAGATTGAAATTGAGCAACAACAACATGGAGAAACAAAAATAAACAATTGCGAAGTCGCTCGCACTGTCGAATTGGCAGCCTCTAAGCAAGAGGATGAGAGCAAATATGTGTCAGACAATCATAAGAAATCTGACAATACGAACAAAGATAGCAGAGATGAAGATAAGTGATCTCCGGAGGATATAGAATTTTTCCTAAAGAATGAGAGCATCAAAAAGGCATTGATATTAAGCCAAGAAGATGAGAGGAACCATATGCCAGCACTGGACATGACATTTGAAACTGATGTTCATCCAGGCAGATTCTACAATGAATATGCATCTATCACGGGATTATCAATACAGAAAACTGCAAACTATAACTGCCAAAAGAAATTCGTTGAAAATAACAAAATGACTAGATTTACCATGAAATGCAACAGGTTTGCCAAACCTAGAAACAGGACAAAACCAACAGCAGCAGTAGCTAAAGAAGAAAGTAAAAAAAAGTTATAAGAATGCACCTACTGACTTTGAGAATACAATGTACATAAGAAGGAATTACACAATTAAAACAGGGTGTCAGGCTCAAATGGTTGTAACCAGAAATTTCAGCTTGGACAGTGGGTGGTGACAACGCTAATCATTGAGCATAATCATGAACTTCAGAAGTGAGGTTCCTAAGGTCACACAAATATATCACTGAACAAATACTTGATCAGGACTTGCAAAAGAGTAAACATACCAACTAGAAAGACAATGGAAATAATGGGCGGAAGCAAAAAAACGCAGTTTTTTGAGGGAAATATTTTTTTGTGTGGATTTTTTGTCCAAAAGCTAAAAAAGACCTGTGGAAAACTGAAAAGCCAAAAAAACCAGGGAAAAACTATCTAAAAAGCTGAAAAAGCTTACGAGAAAAACAAAATTCATAGGGATCACCCCGAGCGCGACACATGGTGATGGCTAGCCCACCACAGGTGACCCTTACGGGGGTTCCCGAAGGAGTAATCTTCCGTTAGTTGCTCCCGGGCACACTAGGTGATTCCCCCACGTGGTCTTTTGGAGCTGCCAAGGAAATACGTTGTGTTGCCCAAATAATGGGTCAGGGACACTTGCAAGCCCAGCTTCGAGAGCTCATGCTGGAATTTTTGCTTTGCCAAAAGAAATGTGCATACTAGAAAATGAGATGTCTCCTCTGATAGCAAATGGGGAAAGGGCACCACCACCTACACCCGTACTGCTACAACCGGTGTTACACAAATATCCGGAGAAAACTCTCCGGACACTTGACCCGATAAAGGTGAAAAGGAGGAGGCGATGGTCTCTGGCAAATCTTAGGGAACCGACGGAATTTGAGGACGCAAATATGATGGAGTGTTGGTGTTACACTGTGGAGGAGAAGTTGGGATCGATCAATGACAACAATGTATGGGAGGTCATCAATATTTCCAACAACCACAAATCAATAGAGCTTGAGTGGGAAATTTAAGATCAAGAAACATATTGAAGGGAATTGTGTGAAGCAGAAAGCGAGGCAAGTAGTCAAAGAGTACGTGCAAGAGAAAGGTGTAGGCTTCAAAGAAGTGTATATTCCCATTGCGAGGATTGAATCGGTAAGATTGCTCATAGCTCTAGCGGCTCAATAATTATGGAGGATACCTCACACGGATGTAAATTTCACGTTTTTGAACGGAGAGTTAGAAGGAGAGGTTTATGTGAACCAACCACCCGGATTCATGAAAGAGGGATAAGAGTACAAAGTACTGAAGTTACACAAAGTTTTGTACGGGCTACGAGAAGGCCCTCGGGCGTGGAATATCAAACTTGACCGGACGAGGCCCTGACCAGTATATCAAAGATAGTACAAAGCAGCAGTAAACCACATTCAGAAAATATAGATCATCTTCTACATCCTATGGCACTAGGACGAAAATGGGATCCTTATCTACGACATCTTCTTGCATCTTAGAGAATGGAAGTGAAACAATGCTTTCCTGGAGAAAATGTGAGGTAACCCACATGTCACCATCTTCCTCCACATTTCCTAATAATTTGCCATCAATGTCACAGTGCAACAGACGCCAATCAAGCTGGATCATAAGTTCATGCTCGTTAAGCATTGCCATTCTGAGCGAGTTAACTAATGAATCACACAATAGAGGTGCTGCCACCACTGATAGGTTGACCGAGTACTTGAAGGACCAGATCTCAGCCACATAGTCCTGCATCACAAAAACATCTGTGTGGAGGCCATCACCGCTAGTGCACAAAGTAAGAGTGCCGTCCATCTCTAGCAACCACGCCCAAGAGGCTAGCTCGACAGGACGTCGCATCAACCGGAATGTCTCAACTATTGTGTCGAATACCATTATGTTGTTAATCAAGTTGGAGTCCTTGCCCAATTTCCAATGCAGGCAGCCACGGTGGAAGACCAGTGCATTATGAGAGGAATCGGGCGACACCTCGAGAGACCGCAACGAGATTGGCGGATGCTGGATGCACCTCTGCTCGTCAGACCCCACTGTCAAAACAAAGAAAGTAGTTTCAGAATCATTCTTATTTGTCCAGGTCCGGGTCCAATAGAGGACACAATATTCTCTGGATGTTTGGTGGTAGTAGAAACCAGCTATGCTGGTTCCCGAGCCCGAATGAAGTTGCCGCAAGAGAACACACTGCTGGTTGGCTGGGTTGCATGCATGGTAAATGCGTTTGGCTGTGGGGGACAAGATGGAGACGAGGAGGAGGAGGCCATCACACGCGGCTTGGAGGTCCAGCATATTGTAGTTGCCTTTGCTGTCTGCGGCGTGCCAGAGGATGCGCTTGTTAGGAATAAGCCACGTCACAATGATGATCAACACGTGTGCGCGTGTTGGTCGAGTCCAGAGGCTGGTGCCGCACCGTGCCCATGGCGAATGAGCCCTGCGTGCGTGCGGCCGGAGCCAAGCAGCAGCGTGTGGCCGAGAGCAGCGGCTGGGTCATGCATGGGTGAGTTAGTTGGCGTTCTCATGGAGTGAGTCATCTAGTCATGTGTATATGTAGTCAGCCGGATCATTAGCTAGCGAGTTATCTAGTCAATGGTTACATGCATGGATTAGTTAGTGGGGTACCTAGTCGGGTGCATGCTAGAGTGCTTCCAGGGTAGTTAGCTTTGTGTGTGGGTTCGTGAGGTAGTGGCCGAGTGTGCCGGTCAGCCGTTTGTGCGTGCATGAGTTAGTGGCTGGGCATGGCCTAGTCTCCTGTGCATAAGTATCACTTGAGTTAATGAGAAAAGCATCTATGAGGGCTGGAGAAACAATGTAGCCATGGTGTGATCATCAAGGGAGCCTCTTGGCAAAGCTTGTGTGTTCTTCCTTGGTGCATGTGTGCGTGGGTGTGTGTGTGTGGAGTTTCTTCTTGTGTGAGGCAAGAGGTAGAAGAAGATCGGTGTCGCGCGAGGCGACACCAACAATTGGTATCATGAGCTTGGTGTCCTGGGCGTGCTTGCCATGCCGGAGGCGTGGCAGCGATGGCGGCACTCGCCGGCAGCTGCACGGCGGAGCTCCGGGCCGTGTGTCGGCCCATGGAGGTGGGTGGCGTTGTGGCTGTCATGGCGCGTGGCGGAGGCGGCGGGCGGTGACATCGTACGTGCGGCGACCGTGGAGGCCGCCGAGGCGCTGCGTGGTGGCGCGGCGGCGCAGCACGGGGTGGCGGCGTGGAGGCACTGCATGGCGGCATGGAGGCCACGCCGGTGCAGGGCAATAAGACGCGGCGGCGAGCCGGGCACGACCGGTGCGTGTTATGGGTGCCCACTGGACGCGTCGGGCGCGTCAGGACCGCGGGCGCGCGTGCGGTTGACGTTAGGAGGAGGCGTATGTCGCCGTTGTGCTCGAGTCTGTGCTCGAGTTCGGCTACATCCTTCCGACGTTTGTCGCTGGCGGCTGCCATGGGGGACGCGGAGGCGGCGCGCGGTGAGTGCGGTCGGGCTCGTCGGGCGCGTCGGGTGCGCGCGGGACATGCGGGACGTACTGGCATGGTCGGGCTCGTCGGATGCGTCAGGTGCGGGCAGGACGTGCGGGACGCACTGGGGCGGTCGGGCGCGTCGGTGCGCGCGGGACATGCGGGGCACCGAGGAATGTCAGGCGTGTGTCGCCGACGGAGAAGGAGCTCGGCGTGTGTCGCCGGAGTCGTGACGGAGCACGATGCGACCAACGTCGTTGCGCCAGGTTGGGTCCGTCGGCTGGGTCACACTCGTGACGACGACAACAACGGGAGCTGCAACAACTCCGATGATGGTGAAGTCATGGCTTAAGGGGAGAATGTTAGGAATAAGCCACGTCACAATAATAATCAACATGCGTGCGCGTGTTGGTCGAGTCCGGACGCTGGTGCCGCACGGTGCCCAAGGCGAATGAGCCCTGCGTGCGGCCGGAGCCAAGCAGCAGCGTGTGGCCGAGAGCAGCGGCTGGGTCATGCATGGGTGAGTTAGTTGGCGTTCTCATGGAGTGAGTCATCCATGTGTATATGTAGTCAGCCGGATCATTAGCTAGCGAGTTATCTAGTCAATGGTTACATGCATGGATTAGTTAGTGGGGTACCTAGTCGGGTGCATGCTAGAGTGCTTCCAGGGTAGTTAGCTTAGTGTGTGGGTTCGTGAGGTAGTGGCCGAGTGTGCCGGTCAGCCGTTTGTGCGTGCATGAGTTAGTGGCTGGGCATGGCCTAGTCTCCTGTGCATAAGTATCACTTGAGTTAATGAGAAAAGCATCTATGAGGGCTGGAGAAACAATGTAACCATGGTGTGATCATCAAGGGAGCCTCTTGGCAAAGCTTGTGTGTTCTTCCTTGATGCATGTGTGTGGAGTTTCTTCTTGTGTGCGGCAAGAGGTAGAAGAAAATCGGTGTCGCGCGAGGCGGCACCAACATGGTGCTGGCAGTGCTAGCATGGGCACCTATGCCGCGGAAAACTGCAAGCTGACAATACGTGTATCTGTGTACGAAGAAGGTAGGGAACGAGGGCTGCCGGCGGTGGTGTGCCATGATGAATTCATGGGTGGATGTGCCACTTAGCCACAACTTGCGGACCGCACGGCAGCGGAGGGCGTCCCTGGGCGGAAACCGCACCAGTATCTCTTCTATGACGATCCAATCGGGCAGGTCTTCGAGGACGGTCACAGCGCTGTTGTCAGACATGGCGATTGGTCGCGGGAGCTGCAGCCGACGAACTGCAAATTAGGCAAGCAATTAATAGATATTCAGAAAATCACGGCACGAAAGACAACTGCTCGTGAATCAGACTTGTACAAAAAGAAAAGTACACAATGGGGAATCAAGTGCAAAAAAATAGGGAGGAAAGTGATCTTAAACTCTGGTAATATATCCAGAGTTTGGAATGATCCTATTAGAGGTGCTGCCCCCTTGAGAGATAAATTTCCAGCCTTATTCCACATTTGCAAATATCAGGAGATTACTGTTGCTGAGTTTATAAATTTTGAGGGTGATGACCTGTTTAGAAGAAATTTGCATCCTCCCCTCACGGATCAGTGGAATGATCTGGTTGAGGTGGTTAACTCCTGGCATTTATCTGATGAGACTGATTAGATTAGTTGGGTTTTGGATAAAAAAAGTAAATTCTCGACCAAATCGGTCTATATCTATTTGGAAAGGCCTCTGGCTGGATGTGACTATAGATGGACCTGGAAAGCAAAAATCCCCCTCAAAATCCATATTTTTCTTTGGCAAGTGTTTCAGGACGCGGTTCTGACTAGAGAAGTCATGAGAAGGCGTAACTGGGCAGGCAATCCTAAATGCTCATTCTGTAATAATGTGGAAACCTCACAGCATCTTTTCTTTACTTGCCCTGTTGCTCGGGTGGTATGGAGGACGGTTGAATGTGTGCTGGGCACGTCTCTCTGTCCAAACAGCATTTGGCAGTACTTTTCCTGGTGTTACATTTTCCTTCCTGCTGGGACCAAATTTTACACCTCTGGTTTGGCAGCAGTTTGTTGGGCGATTTGGAACAATCGTAACCAGCCTACTTTTGAACATAAAGATCTCAAAAGCCCCTTTAATGTGGTATATGCTGCTTGTGGTTTTTTGATGTACTGGGCAGGTTTGATGGCTGGTGATGATCGGGAGGCCATGGAGCGCGGAGCCAAGATGCTCAGGTCCAGTGCTTCGATGATGATGAGAATCTGCGCGGCTCCAACCAACTCAGCTTTGAACTGATCCCCTTCTACATCTCTTCGAGGCTCCGAGCTTTCGTCTGTCAGGATAGGCCTTCACTCCTACGCGGGTGCTCTGTTTTGCTCGTTTGTGAGCCTGTAAACTTGGTGGTTTTAGACTGTTTCGGGTTCCTTTTGAAGCCTTCCTGTTGTTTAGGTCCTAGAGGTTCGCGTGATCACAGGTGTCGCTGGGTTTTCGCCCCGTAATGAGCTGCTCGATGACGAGTGCTCATGGCGGGTTTCTCAGTGGTGCCTTGAACTCGCCTCCCCTTTCTAGCTTCCTTATGTTGCTTGTGGCTTTTGGGTCCGTGGTGTTCTGAAGGGGTCGAGGCCCGGTTCAAAAAAAAGTGCAAAAAAATAGGTACGTCAAGACGCTGCACGGCCAATCTTCTCACATGTGCCGGGAAGGAACAAGAAGGCAGTCCGGCGATAAATCTGCGGCGATCCGGAGAGCAAACGGCGGAGAAGGTGTCTCCGAGGTGGACAACAACAAACAATGCGCTACTTCACGGCGACTTAGGGTTTGGGTGGGTCTCTTCTGTCCTGGTTCATCGATTCTGGCTAAACTCGTCAACGACTCATGTACTGTAGATTGGGCTTTTATGGTTCCCCCTTGGGCCAGTTTCTACACCGCTGCATCTTCGGTTCAGATCCGCGTTGATTCTTCAAAAAAAAAAAAGATCTGCGTTGATTGGTCCGCCACTACTACTGTTTTTCCCCTAAAAATACTAATGTTTTACACGGTGGTGAAGACATTCCGGAACATGTCGATGGCAAGCTTCCTGACCGAGATTGGATTTGGTCTCGAACTAAGGCAAAATCTGAATTAAAACACTTCATGGACATAGGATCGACTGGACGAAAGGAAAAAAAACATGCACGATCACTATGTAAATCAAGAAGACAGTGCTGAATTGAGCAGCCAAACTATGTTTTATCGCACTAACAAATATCTGTGTCAACTAGCTCCATACTTTTCGCAACAAAAAAAAAATTAGGTCCATACATTTGCTATGCAATACCTACTCAGCCAGTGAAACTGGAAGTTGATTTTCCAGACAAAATGTTGTAATAACTGATTATCAATTGAATACAGACTTCTAGGTTTTCTTCATGGCTTTCTGATTTGAAGTTGCTGGAAAAGGACCTCTGTGATCGGTTGATCATTAGTCGTTTTTTTTAAGGTAAGTAGGGAGGGGTGTCTTGATCGAAACCGAACTTCAATTCCACCAAGCTCAGATTCTATGCAGCAGTGGGGAAGACCCGTTTATACTTTTTTTGAGAATTCCATGAGAACCAAAAAGAATCTTCCATCAGTGTCAAATCCACTGCTGAATCGTCTGTCAGATAACGCAGATACTTATCGGAAATACTCCATGTTGTCTAACTAGAATGAACGTCCTCCGTGTTGTCTTCCAGCATGACCATAGTTTGCACTGTCCGCACGCGCAATCCTGATAAGTGTGTCCCTCACTGAATAACGCGGACAGCCCGAGGTGTTTGTCACGCACAACGGGAGTCGCGCCATAGTTCATCTCAATGCTTATTCATCTAAATAGACTACCGATCTATTTACCTTAAAAAAATCAGAATAGTTAACAACCTGACACAGATCTGGGCAAGAACGTCTTATGGAAGGACAAAGTGGGTTCTAGAAGCACAATGCCCTTTTGGTAACATCTTGGAAGTATTCAATTAATACAGCAAGAGCCCAGAACAAAAGGTCTTAAGGAATAATACAGCACTCTCTTAACACAAACTCAGAGTTTATAAGGTTCAATATTCAGAGCTGCATAAGTTAATATTTGTAAGGTCAAAGATCACCTCTTAAATCCTATGAAAATTGATATCTTATTATATGCCTTTTCCAACTTTGCGTATGTTTCAAAGTTTTAACATGATTCTCACAATTTCATAGGAATTTCAACATGAATCTTCAGACCTCGTTTTATTTCCCTATTTACATAAAAAAATCATCAACTACGAATTGTGATCAGCCTGAATGCCTGAATCTTGTGGCCTGTTTGTGGCCAAGCTGATACGAGAAAACCGTTGTGAAACATAGACTTCAACTACTGTTGTAATCAGAACTTACACATAATTTAGCAACACGAATCAACACAAGTTCAGAGAGAAAGTTGGAGTACTGGTTTTCAGACACAAAAATATAGATCATGCCTGACGTATAACTGCAGATTGGACAGTTGCAACACAGCTTAATAACGTCCCTCACCTATCAGAACCCATCAGGAGTTGTAATAGACGGTCCCAGAAATGCTATATGGCAATCTGACTAAGATAATACAAATACGAGCATATTTAGGAACCGTCAAAGCATTTGGAATTTTGTTTAGAAGGGGCCTCGCGTGCCACGAGCTCCACATCGACACCTGTTTTTCTATGAAAAATATCGGTAGAACCTGAACTATGTACATGGAACATAGAATTTTTTTTCAAGAAGGAGGTTAGAACCCCCGGCCTCTGCACCTTCTTATTTATGATTATGTAGAGTACATGGAACACGGATAGATCTGTGTATCCACCTGTTCTTTGTCGCTGGATTTCCCTTGTAATCTGAATTTCCTGTTGAGAAAATTTTTCGTGAGGTTTTCAAAAGCATATTGCATTATGTCAGTAATTTCATTTTGACTGATTATGCCAAAAGAAGCGTCTTATAGACATGTACATGCACATATCATGAAGTTAAGTTGGTTCAATCTTTGGGGTTTGATCACTATGGACTCTACAAATAAAAGCAAGGGATTGAGATTCCGATGTGGCATTTCCAACATATGTATTTTTAATACTGGATTATTAACAGAATATGTAGCATACCGAGAATTTAAACCTTTAATGTAGAGAGTGTTTGTCAAAAAACTACCACATTAGGGGTATGTGTCCCACGGAACTACCACATTTTGAAAAGTGACAGAAAACTATGAAAATTTCTTAATTTTGTGACTAAAAACTACCAAAAAAGATTGATGACCATTTTAGACAATTTAAACATGTTTATGATAAGCAGGAGCCACATGTCGGGGCTGATGTTGCAGGCAAGTCAGCGCCATTTATTTTGACCGTTAAGTTGACCGGTGGGGCCCACACGTCAGCATCAACTTCTTCTTCCTCGTCCCCCTCTCTCTATTTTGCATTTCAACAAACACTTACTATGCATCGGTGACCTCTGCCTTGCTGTTGGCACATACCACCATCTTCGGGGGCCTCTCCGCCCTGCTGATGGCATCGACCACCATCATCGATATCCAGGGTTAGCGCTTCGTGTTCCACCTCGGGGTGTCCATCATCGCCGTCATGGGCGCCCTCATGTGGTTCTTTGCCGTCGACCCCAACTTCCGAATGGATGTAGCATCAACGGCGGAGAAACAGTCCGTGTTGGACGAGGCCAGGGAGCTGCTCAAGCAGGCTAGGTCAGTGATCCAGATCCCGAAGTTCCAAATCTTCGTGGCACGGGGCGTTAGCGGCTCGTTCCTGTGTTCGGCGATGTCGTTCCTGTCCATGTGGCCGAAACTCATCTGGTTCAGCCTTGGGGATACAGTCGTCTACATGAGGGTCTTCGCCATCGTGACGTCCCTGGGCGGCCTCGTCGGCGGCAAGATGGGCGACGCCCTCGCCCAGCGGTACCTGAACGCCGGGAGGATGGTGTTGTTGCAGATCATCGCCGGCTCTGGAGGTCGCGTGTGGCCGCAGCCTCCGTCACGTGCAGCCCACCGAGCACCGGCGTGAACGCGCTCCTCGCGGCCACACCCTCATGTCCTATCTATGGTCATAGAATCAAAAAACGTCTTACATTATGAGACGGAAGGAGTAAGTGTTTGTTGAAATGGCACGTAGAGAGAGAGGAGAAGGAACACATGGGTATTTTTTTGCTACAAAGGCCATGTTATTTTTTTACGACAAAGGCCATGTTACATGTTTTTTGCAACGTAGGTCCTGTTGAATTTTTGTTGCAATAGAGGTCTGGTTATAGTATTTCTTTATAACCGAGACCTTGCTGCAATTTAATTATTTTCATAACAAAGGTCATGTTACAGTATTTTTTTGCAATAGAAGCCTTATTGCGGAAAGGATAGATCGTGGGAGCCAGGTCCACCACATCACATGCAACGCGTGATGTGCAACCAAGGCGGTGGACGCGAGCATGATAATCTACGGGCTGAACCATATCATTTCCCAGAAGTTCTCCTCTTCTTACGACTTGGAAATAACTAGGTTTCGAAACAGGCTTCACTCATTTTATATAAAAACAACCACAGTAAACAATACACGTCAGAATGATACAAAGTGGTCAGGAACCTCATACAAGCCGAACCTAGGAATCGGACCATGCAAGACACACACGACTGAATACAACGCCACAAAACGCCCTAAACGCCTAAGCTCCACGACAACGCCCTTAGGAGGGAAAATGACGCTAGGTGCAACTGCTGCCGAGTCCACTATGGGCAAGGGTTTTCACCCAGAACCCTGACATGGAGGGGAGCACGACCACAACGTCTTCAAGAAGAAAGCGGCATCCGCAAGCGTCACCATCGTCGGCGACAAAGCATTGAGCTTTCACTCGGCAGGTCCGCCATGCCACCTCAAAGCCTCTCGGACATGCATGACGATATGAGATCCCAGATCTAGATCGGAGCAACTCCACTGCCAAAGGTAGAGCACGCCGTGTCACCCGCCACTACCCCTCTTGCCGCCTACATGGCCAAGAGAAAGAGCCACCATGCATCACCATCTTGGTGCCCGCCGGAGAGGCAACCATGCAAACCACCTTCCGGGGTCACCACCCCGGCGCCCATGTCCGAGACACAACCCCTCGTCCACATCACGAAACACCCACCACGATAGGAAGAGTAGAAGGTGCCTCCTTTCACTCCTAACCCGGCATTAGCCATCTGGATCGGTGCCTCCACAGTAGGAGGCGCCAACGCATGCATCCCAGGGCATTCCCGGTGGACGGCG
>NW_021284603.1:197207-221741 GCF_002162155.2 Triticum dicoccoides
ACGACCGCCGCCGAGTACTCTCGAACGACGCGAAGCTCATGCCCTTCGGCCTTGATCTGTCTGACAGAAGAGCAAGGTCCAGACCACCACCATCGACCACTGTACGCACAAGGGGAAGAACCTCATCGCTCATGGGCACCACTCGGACTGCGCCCACCATCGTCTACCCGAACCAGAGCTCCAACCCGCCACAGGCCCCAAACTGATCCGCTCGGGCACAAGCCCCAAGTCTTGGCCATCTCTGCGGCGTGAGCTGCCCGCACGCTGACCCGAACATAGGAGAACGGAGGACCCCCCACAACCGCACCTCTCCCTCGATGGCCAACCGCTGACGCCCAAGCCACATAAGCCGCCTCATCGACGAATGCCACCACCGCACGACTGCCGAACCTAATCCCGACGAGGTACATGAATTCCACCAGGATCCAGCCCAGATCCATACGGAACCGAGCCAAAGGAAGCCCGAGAAGGCTAACAAATTGCCCCAGCGTAGTCCAAACAGGAGAGGCCGAGGCCAGCCCCCCGCCCACGCCCGCCCCCAGTGGAGGTCGGGCCACCAGTCCGCGCCGCGCATCGGCCGCAGCTCCCGCCGCCCGATCTGACGGCCCTGGCCGAACCAGCCGCACCGCCACGCCGTCGCGCATGCCCGCCCCACAAACCCGGCCACCATCTAGCCGCCGCACCCCGAAGCCCGGGTGCCCGAGGCGCCGCCGTGTCGCCCTGCAGGAATGTCGCGCTCCCCGCCTGCTCGTCGCCTCTTGCGCCGCTACCACCAAGGGAGGAGGGAAAAGGGGCCCCGCTGCCGTCAACTCCAGCCGGGCTTTCGGCGCCCTCCGGTGGCAGCGACGGGAGTGGGAGGCGGGGAAGAGTGCGGGGAGCGGCGGTGGCGCGTCTTTCTTTTTCACACGTGGTGGTCTACCTCTGGAAATGACTAGGTGGGAAAACTACATGCTTCTCCAGAAGCGTCATCACTGGAAGTTATGTTCAAAATCATTTAAGTGGCAAGTTGGTAACAAATGTGTTCACTGGACCATCATTCATTTCAACGTCTGTACTATATTTGCGGGGAAGACACGGGAGCGGAGCAGTATTCGAATGCAGTAGTAGCAGTGCAGCACTAGTGGTGTTCTTGTCTTTTCACACCAGGTTTCCCAGAAATAATGTAAACTTTGTCCTGTTTTCACGACTTGGAAAATGACTAGGTCTGAAACCTGTAGGCTGGCTGGCTATTCTGTTCGTGCTAATTTCAGTTGCAAGTTGGTAATAACTGTATCAGTAAATGGACATTGTTCATTTCAATATTTTTTTGGAAAAGGAGGTCAAGACCCGTGGCCTCTGCATCAATCGATGTATACGACCATCTTTATTTATTATTCGCTATAGGTTTAACAAGAACATACATCAAGCCACCCGAAGCCACCACTCGATAATGTGGAGTGCTCTCACTTCCCATATCTAAAACCGGTGCCGTCGTCGATCCATCCACATAACGTATCGGAACCCACAGCCGGTGTAGCAAACCTAAAGCGTACACCACATGCACACATTTTAGATGCCGCCACCATAATCGAACCGCTGACCCATCTTCAGGAGAGAGATCTGCATCATCCTTGGCAGTCCGTTCATCCGTCGACGTAATCATGGCGCCCAACGGCGCCACCGCCCCGCGCTCGTCTATCCAGATGCGAAGATTCTAGAGGATCTGTCGTGCGTAACCCCTGCCAACCAGGCATTATGTAGGGGAACGTAGCAGAAATTGAAAAAATTTCTACGCATCATCAAGATCAATCTATGGAGTAATCTAGCAACGAGGGAAGTAGAGTGCATCTACATACCCTTGTAGATCGCTAAGCGGAAGCGTTCAAGTGAACGGGGTTGATGGAGTCGTACTCGCCGTGATCCAAATCACCGATGATCCTAGTGTCGAACGGACGTCACCTCCGTGTTCAACACACATGCAGCCCGGTGACGTCTCCCACGCCTTGATCTAGCAAGGGGAGAAGGAGAGGTTGGGGAAGACTCCGTCCAGCAGCAGCACGACGGCGTGGTGGTGGTGGAGGAGCGCGGAACTCTAGCAGGGCTTCGCCAAACACTACGAGAGACGAGGAGGGAGAGAGGTAGGGCTGCGCCTTGGGAGAGTTCATCTCGTGTCTTGGGCAGCCCCAAAACCTCCACTATATATAGGGGCAAGGGGGAGGGGGAGGCGCCCTAGGGTTTCCCCTAGGGGGGGCGGCGTCCAGGGCAGATGGGATCTCCCCTTTGGGTGACTTGGCCCCCAAGCCAGGAGGTGGGAACCCTAGATGGGGCGCCCCAAACCCCCTGGTCACGTGGAAATAGGTGAGGGTGGCGCACAGCCCCTTAGTGGGCTGGTTTGCCCCCTTCCCTTGGCCCATGAAACCCCCCAACACTTGCCGGGGCTTCCGAAACACCTTTCGGTCATGCTGGTCATCACCCGGTACCTCCGGAACACTCCCGGACTCCAAAACCATTTGTTCAATATATCAATCTTTACCTCCGGACCATTCCGGAACTCCTCGTAACGTCCGGGATCTCATCCGGGACTCCGAACAACATTCGGTAACCGCGTACATACTTTCCCTATAACCCTAGCGTCATCGAACCTTAAGTGTGTAGACCCTACGGGTTCGGGAATCATGCAGACATGACCGAGACATCTCTCTGGTCAATAACCAACAGCGGGATCTGGATACCCATGTTGGCTCCCACATGTTCCACGATGATCTCATCGGATGAACCACGATGTCAAGGATTCAGTCAATCCCGTATACAATTCCCTTTGTCCAGCGGTATTGTACTTTCCCGAGATTCGATCGTCGGTATCCGATACCTTGTTCAATCTCGTTACCGGCAAGTCTCTTTACTCGTTCCGTAACACATCATCCCGTGATCAACTCCTTGGTCACATTGCGCATATGATGATGTCCTACCGAGTGGGCCCAGAGATACCTCTCCGTCACACGGAGTGACAAATCCCAGTCTCGATTCGTGCCAACCCAACAGACACTTTCGGAGATACCCGTAGTGTACCTTTATAGCCACCCAATTACGTTGTGACGTTTGGCACACCCAAAGCATTCCTACGGTATCCGGGAGTTGCACAATCTCATGGTCTAAGGAAATGATACTTGACATTAGAAATGCTTTAGCATACGAACTACACGATCTTTGTGCTAGGCTTAGGATTGGGTCTTGTCCATCACATGATTCTCCTAATGATGTGATCCCGTTATCAACGACATCCAATGTCCATGGTCAGGAAACCGTAACCATCTATTGATCAACGAGCTAGTCAACTAGAGGCTTACTAGGGACATGGTGTTGTCTATGTATTCACACATGTATCTGAGTTTCCTATCAATACAATTATAGCATGGATAATAAACAATTATCATGAACAAGGAAATATAATAATAACTAATTTGTTGTTGCCTCTAGAGCATATTTCCAACAGTCTCCCACTTGCACTAAAGTCAATAATCTAGTTCACATCGCCATGTGATTAACACTCACAGGTCACATCGCCATCTGACCAACATCCAAAGAGTTTACCAGAGTCAATAATCTAGTTCACATCACTATGTGATTAATACTCAATGAGTTCTGGGTTTGATCATGTTGGTTGTGGGAGAGGTTTTAGTCAACGGGTCTGCAACATTCAGATCCGTATGTACTTCGCATATCTCTACGCTTTATTTTGAGCCATTTCAAATAACTGTTCTACTTGGAGCTATTCTAAATTGTTGCTCCATTATACGTATCCGGTATCTCTACTCAGAGCTATCTGGATAGGTGTTAAGCTTGCATCGACGTAACTCTTCACGTCGAACTCTTTATCATCTCCATAACCGAGAAACATATCCTTATTCCTCTAAGGATAATTTTGACCGCTATCTGGTGATATACTCCTAGATCACCTTTGTACCCTCTTGCCAGACATGTGGCAAGGCACACATCAGGTGCGGTACTCAGCATGGCATACCGTATAGAGCATATGACAAAAGCATAGGGGACGACCTTCGTCCTTCCTCTTTCTTCTATCGTGGTCGAGCCTTAAGTCTTAACTTCATACCTTACAACTCAGGCAAGAACTCCTTCTTTGGCTGATCCATCTTGAACACCTTCAAGATCATGTCAAGGTATGTGCTCATTTGAAAGTACCATTATGCGTTTTTGATCTATCCTTACAGATCTTGATGCTCAATGTTTAAGTAGCTTAATCCAGGTTTTCCATTGAAAAACACCTTTCAAATAACCCTATATGCTTTCCAGAAATTCTACATCATTTCGGATCAACAATATGTCATCCACATATACTTATCAGAAATGGCGTAGTGCTCCCACTCACTTTATTGTAAATACAAGTTTCTAACAAACTTTGTATAAACCCATAAACTTTGATCATCTCATCAAAGTGTACATTCCAACTCCGAGATGCTTGCTCTAGTCCATTGAAGGATCGCTGGAGCTAGCATACCTTTTAGCATCCTTAGGATAGACAAAACCTTTCTGATTATATCACATACAATCTTTCCTTACGAAAACTGGTAAGGAAACTTGTTTTGACATCCATCTGCCAGATTTCATAAATGCAGCTTATGCTAACATGATTCCGACGGACTTAAGCATCGCTACGGGTGAGAAGATCTCATCGTAGTCAACTGCTTGAACTTGTGGAAAACTCTTCGCCAGAAGTCGATCTTCATAGACGGTGACATTACCGTCCACGTCCATCTTCTTCTTAAAATCCACATGTACCTACCAGCCTTACGACCATCAAGTAGTTCTTCCAAAGTCTACACTTTGTTTTCATACATGGATCCTCTCTCGGATTTTATGGCCTCGAGCCAATTTTCGAAATCCGGGCCCACCATCGCTTCTCCATAGCTCATAGGTTCATCGTTGTCCAACAACGTGACCTTTAAGACAGGGTTACCACTTAGAAGTTGTACACACCCTTGTCAACCTATGAGGTTCGATAGTAACTCGATCTGAAGCTCCATGATCATCATCATTAGCTTTCTCTTCAACTGAGGCAGGTGCCACGGAAACATTTTTCCTGTGCTGCGCTACTCTCTGGTTGAAGTAAAGGTTCAACAACCTTATCAAGTTCTATCTTCCTCCCACTCAATTCTTTCGAGAGAAACTTTTCCTCGAGGAAGGACCCGATTCTAGAAACAATCCCTATTGCTTTCGGATCTGGGACGAGAGGTATACCCAACTGCCTTGGGTGTCCTATGAAGATGCATTTATCCGCTTTGGGTTCGAGCTTATCAGCCTGAAACTTTTTCACATAAGCGTCGCAGCCCCAAACCTTTAAGAAACGACAGCTTAGGTTTCTCTGAACCATAGTTCATACGGTGTCGACTCAAACGGAATTGTGTGGTGCCCTATTTAAAGTGAATGTGGTTGTCTCTAATGCCTAACCCATAAACTATAGTGGTAATTCGATAAGAGACATCATGTTATGCACCATATCCAATAGGGTGCAGTTATGATGTTCGGACACACCATCACACTATGGTGTTCCAGGCTGTATTAGTTGTGAAACTATTTCCATAATGTCTTAATTTTGTGCCAAACTCGTAATTCAGATATTCATCTCTATGATCATATCATAGATATTTTCTCCTCTTGTCCCGACGATCTTTCAACTTCACCCTGAAATTACTTGAACCTTTCAATAATTCAGACTCGTGATTCATCAAGTAAATATACTCAGCATCTACTCAAATCATCTGTGAAGTAAGAATATAACGATATCCACTACATGCCTCAGCACTCATTGGACTGCACACGTCAAGATGTATTACTTCCAACAAGTTGCTTTCTTGTTCCATCTTACTGAAAACGAGGCCTTTCAGTCATCTCGCTCATGTGGTATGATTTGCATGTCTCAAGTGATTCAAAATCAAGCGAGTCCAAAGATCCATCAACATGGAGCTTCTTCATGTGTTTTATACCATTGTGACTAAAATTGTAGTGCCACAAGTATGTGGTACTATCATTACTATCTTATATCTTTTGGCATGAACATGTGTATCACTATGATCGGGATTCAATAAACCATTCATTTTAGGTATAAGACCATTGAAGGTATTATTCAAATAAACAGAGTAACCATTATTCTCCTTAAATAAATAACCGCATTGCGATGAACATAATCTAATCATGTCCATGCTCAACGCAAACACCAAATAACAATTATTTAGGTTTAACACCAATCCCGATGGTAGACGGAGCGTGCGATGTTTGATCGCATCAACCTTGGAAACTCTTCCAACACCTATCGTCGTCTCACCTTTGGCTAGTCTCCGTTTATTCTGTAGCCTTTTATTTTGAGTTACTAACACTTAGCAACCGAACCGGTATCTAATACCTTGCTGCTA
This sequence comes from Triticum dicoccoides, assembly GCF_002162155.2. Classification (NCBI taxonomy): domain Eukaryota; kingdom Viridiplantae; phylum Streptophyta; class Magnoliopsida; order Poales; family Poaceae; genus Triticum; species Triticum dicoccoides. Next base: position 203,615 of record NW_021284603.1, read on the forward strand.
CTAGGAGTACTAGTAAAGTACACATTTAATATAATGTATGTCCAATACATACTTCTTTCAACCTTGCCAGCCTTCTCATCTACCAAGTATCTAGGGTGGTTCTGCTTCAGTGACCGTTCCCCTTATTACAGAAGCACTTAGTCTCGGGCTTGGGTTCAACTTTGGGTTTCTTTACTAGAACGGCAACTGATTTGTCGTTTCATGAAGTATCCCTTTCTTGCCCTTGCCCTTCTTGAAACTTAGTGGTTCTACTAACCATCAACAATTGATGCTCCTTTTTGATTTCTACTTTCGCGGTGTCGCGAATAGCTCAAGGATCATATCTATCCCTGATATGTTATAGTTCATCACGAAGCTCTAGTAGCTTGGTGGCAGTGACTTCGGAGAACCATCACTATCTCATCTGGAAGATCAACTCCCACTCGATTCAAGCGATTGTTGTACTCATACGATCTGAGCACATGCTCAACGATTGAGCTTTTCTCCTTAGTTTGCAGGCTTAGGAAACTTGTCAGAGGTCTCATACCTCTTGACATGGGCACTAACCTGAAATCCCAATTTCAGTCCTTGGAACATCTCATATGTTCTGCGATGTTTCAAAAACGTCTTTGGTGCCTCAATTCTAAACCATTTAGCATTACGCATTGAACTATCATGTAGTCATCAAAACGTGTATGTCAGATGTTCGCAACATCCACAACTGACGCTTGAGGTTCAGCTCACTGAGCGGTGCATTAAGGACATAATCCTTCTGCGCAGCAAATGAGGACAATCCTCAGTATACGGACCCATTCCGCATAATTGCTACTATCAACTTTCAACTAAATTTTCTCTAGGAACGCATCTAAAATAGTAGAACTAAAGCGTAAGCTATGACATATTTTCCAAAGTCCTTTCGACTATGTTCATGATAATTGAGTTCATCTGATTATTTCATGAACTCCCACTCAGATAGACATCCCTCTAGTCATCTAACTGATACATGATCCGAATTGACTAGGCCGTGTCCGATCATCACGTGAGACGGACTAGTCATCATCGGTGAACATCTCATGTTGATCGCATCTTCTATACGACTCATGTTCGACCTTTCGGTCCTCCGTGTTCCGAGGCCATGTCTGTACATGCTAGGCTCGTCAAGTCAACCTAAGTGTTTCGCATGTGTTCCGAGGCCATGTATGTACATGCTAGGCTCGTCAACACTCGTTGTATTCGAACGTAAGAATCTATCACACCCGATCATCACGTGGTGCTTCGAAACGACGAACCTTCGCAACGGTGCACAGTTAGGGAGAACACTTTCTTGAAATTTTAGGGAGGGATCATCTTATTTAAGCTACCGTCGTTCTAAGCAAATAAGATGTAAAAACATGATAAACATCACATGCAATCAAATAGTGACATGATATGGCCATCATCACTTCGCTCCTTTTGATCTCCATCTTCGGGGCTCCATGATCACCATCGTCACCGGCATGACACCATGATCTCCATCATCGTGTATTCATGAAGTTGTCTCGCCAACTATTACTTCTACTACTACAGCTAACGGTTAGCAATAAAGTAAAGTAGTTACATGACGTTTATGTTGACACGCAAGTCATAAATAAATTAAGACAACTCCTATGGCTCCTGCCGGTTGTCATACTCATCGACATGCAAGTCGTGATTCCTATTACAAGAACATGATCATCTCATACATCACATATGTCATTCATCACATCCTTTGGCCATATCACATCACAAAACACTTGCTGCAAAAACAAGTTAGACGTCCTCTAATTGTTGTTGCAAGTTTTTACGTGGCTGCTATAGGTTTCTAGCAAGAACGTTTCTTACCTACGCCAAAACCACAACGTGAATTGCCAATTTCTATTTACCCTTCATAAGGACCCTGTTCATCGAATCCAATCCAACTAAAGTGGGAGAGACAGACACCCGCCAGCCACCTTATGCAACTAGTGCATGTCAGTCGGTGGAACCGGTCTCACGTAAGCGTACGTGTAAGGTTGGTCCGGGCCGCTTCATCCCACAATGCCGCCGAATCAAGATAAGACTAGTAACGGCAAGTAAATTGACAAAATCGACGCCCACAACTACTTTGTGTTCTACTCGTGCATAGAAACTACGCATAGACCTAGCTCATGATGCCACTGTAGGGGAACGTAGCAGAAATTCAAAAAAATTCTACGCATCACCAAGATCAATCTATGAAGTAATCTAGCAACAAGGGAAGTAGAGTGTATCTACATACCCTTGTAGATCGCTAAGCGGAAGCATTCAAGTGAACGGGGGTGATGGAGTCGTACTCGCCGTGATCCAAATCACCGATGATCCTAGTGCCAAACGGACGGCACCTCCGTGTTCAACACACATGCAGCCCGGTGACGTCTCCCACGCCTTGATCCAGCAAGGGGAGAAGAAGAGGTTGGGGAAGACTCCGTCCAGCAGCAGCACGACGGCGTGGTGGTGGTGGAGGAGCGCGGAACTCTAGCAGGGCTTCGCCAAACACTACGAGAGACGAGGAGGGAGAGAGGTAGGGCTACGCCTTGGGAGAGTTCATCTCGTGTCTTGGGCAGCCCCAAAACCTCCACTATATATAGGGGCAAGGGGGAGGGGGAGGCGCCCTAGGGTTTCCCCTAGGGGGGGCGGCGTCCAGGGCAGATGGGATCTCCCCTTTGGGTGACTTGGCCCCCAAGCCAGGAGGTGGGAACCCTAGATGGGGCGCCCCAAACCCCCTGGTCACGTGGGAATAGGTGAGGGGGGCGCACAACCCCTTAGTGGGCTGGTTTGCCCCCTTCCCTTGGCCCATGAAGCCCCCCAACACTTGTCGGGGCTCCCGAAACACCTTTCGGTCATGCTGGTCATCACCCGGTACCTCCGGAACACTCCCGGACTCCAAAACCCTTCGTCCAATATATCAATCTTTACCTCCGGACCATTTTGGAACTCCTCGTAACGTCCGGGATCTCATCCGGGACTCCGAACAACATTCGGTAACCGCGTACATACTTTCCCTATAACCTTAAGTGTGTAGACCCTACGGGTTCGGGAATCATGCAGACATGACCGAGACATCTCTCTGGTCAATAACCAACAGCGGGATCTGGATACCCATGTTGGCTCCCACATGTTCCATGATGATCTCATCGGATGAACCACGATATCAAGGATTCAGTCAGTCCCGTATACAATTCCCTTTGTCCAGCGGTATTGTACTTGCCCGAGATTCGATCGTCGGTATCCGATACCTTGTTCAATCTCGTTACCGGCAAGTCTCTTTACTCTTTCCGTAACACATCATCCCGTGATCAACTCCTTGGTCACATTGGGCATATGATGATGTCCTACCGAGTGGGCCCAGAGATACCTCTCCGTCACACGGAGTGACAAATCCCAGTCTCGATTCGTGCCAACCCAACAGACACTTTCGGAGAGACCCGTAGTGTACCTTTATAGCCACCCAATTACGTTGTGACGTTTGGCACACCCAAAGCATTCCTACGGTATCCGGGAGTTGCACAATCTCATGGTCTAAGGAAATGATACTTAACATTAGAAATGCTTTAGCATACGAACTACACGATCTTTGTGCTAGGCTTAGGATTGGGTCTTGTCCATCACATGATTCTCCTAATGATGTGATCCCGTTATCAACGACATCCAATGTCCATGGTCAGGAAACCGTAACCATCTATTGATCGACGACCTAGTCAACTAGAGGCTTACTAGGGACATGGTGTTGTCTATGTATCCACACATGTATCTGAGTTTCCTATCAATACAATTATAGCATGGATAATAAACGATTATCATGAACAAGGAAATATAGTAATAACTAATTTGTTATTGCCTCTAGAGCATATTTCCAACACATTACACAGCGTAGCACGTGTGGGCCAGACATGACTTGACATCTCCAACGAAAGCTTCGTGTAAGACAATGACACTCCTCCTCTTCGATCTGGAAGACCAGATTCTAGGGTTTCCCCCAGAGCAGCACGAGTGGCGCGACAATAGTTACACGACAATGCCTTCATCAAGATAACGACGTAGAACGCCGCCATCACCTGCCATCGGCTCGGTTTCTAACGCCAACTATGTCTTCCCGACTCACGGACAGAACTAGATGGAGGATCTCGAGATCTGACCATCCAGCATCAGGCCGACCACCTCAGACGAAGGAGATTGCGACCACTGCCAGCGGCACCAGCCAGATCGGATCTGACCGGAGGCGCCACCGACCAGTCAACCTTGGGAACACCCCCTCCTGATTCGCCCTCCCCACGAAGCCATCGAAGCAGCGCCGAACCGCCAGGAAAGACGAAGACCAGAGGGCGATCTCACGCTGCCGGTCCCTCCAGACCGCGGGGCTGCAGCCTAGATCCCCGCCGTCCCCATCACCGGCGGCGCCCGGGCTTAGCCGGTGCACGTCTTTGGGGATGATGAGGTGGAGGAGAGGGTGGGAGGGTGCGGCGGCCGGGGCACTGGGGTTGGCCCTCTGATCGCCCTGGAGGGAGCGATACGAGCCAGGGTACTGTTATTTTTTGCGGGACACACAGAACAAGTGGTGCCAAGACCGACGACCAAAGTCTTCCCTTTTCACACCGAGTTTCGCCTCATACACATTACTGCCCTTGTATACCCGTGATCTACTAGACTGATGCATGGTTTGTCTCTTCCATTCAGTAAAGGAAACTGGTTTTTTTAGGGCAGAGTCGAATACTAACTCTATAAATATGTTGTCTCTTCCATTCATATCTCAGTACCAAAACTCATACCCGAACATCCACATCCTCTCTGCAAGTTCAAGAATCCTAGTGATGGCCCGTGCTAGCCATGTCATGATTTTCCTTGTCTTCTCAAACTTGGCCATAGCCATGGGCGCCACCCCTCCTCTCTTAGATCCTAACGTACGGAAGTGTAAGAGTAGTTGTGAGGAAGAGCTCAATCTATCTTTGTACCTGCACCAAGTTGTCAGTGGGGCAGCCCACAACCAAGAAGTAATTCTCGGCCCCGGCTTTGCTAATTCGTTTGGTGTGATGGCAGTTAATGACTGGACTATGCATAACACCACTGATTCCACTGCAAGTATCATTGCTCGGGCAAAGGGAATGCATATCCAGGCTACCCAAACCCAGGCCAATGGCTATGCTTGTTTTCTTCCGTTCAGCATGGTCTTTGAGGACTCCAGGTATATCCATGCACGTGTTGGATCTTAGTTTTATATTTTCAAATTTCACTTTTCCTAATTATAGCTACACCGTTAACAGCTTTCGCGGGTCTACATTGCAAGTGATGGGGATAGTCAATGATGCGAATGGTGAGTGGGCTATTGTGGGTGGCACTGGAAAACTCTCCATGGCGCGTGGTACGGTGAAGTTCACCACAGTCCAGAGCAGCCCAAACATTGAGAGCTACAAAAAAATTGATATCCATGCATTCTACGCAACCCAGCCGACCGTAAGTATAATTGGTCTTTGAACTAAGAGTAATCATAGTCTATATGAATTTACGTCAAGTTGGGAAATCATATTCATGTGACTAAATACATGCATATATTCATGATGTAATCATATCTATTGATGTCAAGAAAATTTTATACATGAACATATATTCTATTTCTTTCGAATGACAAAATGATTAGTATTTATTTACAAACGATGAATGTAAATAAATAAAACATTTATTCTGATTTCTTTTGCCAAACTAATTATGAAATATTTGTAGTCATTATTAGTGTTGTTTCTATGAAGAATAATAAGTTATTTAATCTTGGTCTTGTAAAATTCTTATTATCTTGTTTGATTACTTGCTATGTGCCCTGCTAACGATTTATTTATCTGTTTTTATAGGTTTAAGATATGAAGAATAAACACGCGCCACTTCAGCTGGAAATGTGAGCCGGCAATCTTGCATGAATAAAATATGTGTCTTCCCTTATGGCTAGTAGTACTAGCTGTTGTAATATGAATGTCGGTGAAATCTTCTTTATTTTAAAATAATGTAGATGTTTGTGGCGTGTCAGGAAAATCCTTTGATATACATCCAATCAGGCGTTTTATAATTTTTGTAATATTGAACTGTATGATTTAAGTTGGAATCTTATGTTCTTAATATATTGTATGGAAGAGAACTAAGCATTTGTCCTTCGCTGTTCTTATCTTTTTCATATTCGATGCATATACGGGTTTTCTGGGAGCAAACTCTGATTTTCATCAAAATGCTGTTTCGTTCTCAACAACCACAAGATATGACTTACCACTTATATAGTTTCTATACCTTTTGGAGAACATTACGTAGTTAAATTCTAGGCATGCCCACACGTCTCCTTTATTGAAACTCTATTCAGCATTTTTTCTATCCTCAAAACAGTTTGGTGATAAAGGAGACAATCGACTTAAGAAAGACAATTAGGGAAATTGAGCAAGGTCGGACGGATAACATTTTGGAATGCAAGTGGTGGCCCACTTATCCCACGAAACTAGCTAAATAGTTCATCTCGAGGTGTAAAATTAATTGTATGCTTGTAGCCGTAAACATGCCACAGTTGCATCCGTACTCATAGTGGTCTCCTAAACCGTACAGTTGATCGCGATCACCCAACCTGATTACAAGTATCGTCCACTACTATGTTGGTTTAAGCATGTTAATATGTGAGGCACTTCACCTACCGTATGGAGACTATAAATATCCATGGTCGTGCTTTGCTTCTCTTTATCCTTATTTTCCTTTCCAAGGTGCTCTGCAAAACAAAAATCCAGATTACGAGACTGTACATCAGAAACAAATATGAAATGCTCTGTGTGTGGTGAACCTATGTTTTCCACTGCTGCAAGTTTACACCAAATTATGTATTTAGAAGCACTCCAGACCCCAACGTTGGAGAAAAATAAAAATCCAGGAAATTTCAACATCATATTTTACCTCTTTCGGAGGATAAAGCTTGTTGCCTATGATCAAGAGAAAAGTGATCCACGTGGAGGTTGATCAATCACGTGGCAAAAGATCAAGTCTTTGTCATAGAGACTAGGTAGAAAGGCTAAATTTGATCCTCAGAAGCTGCAACCTCCCAAGAGGAAGATCAAGATGATAAAATCAAATCCAAATGATGCAGAAGGGACCTCTACTGGTCCTAAATCATTGGGAGGGAGCTTTGTTAGCAAATAATCCCGTTGAGCTGTCAGTTTTTTTTCAAAGAGGGGGGCTCCTCGGCCTCTGCATCAGAGTGATGCATACGGCTATCTTATTAACCAACTAAAACGTGCCAACAAGGTTCCAAAGTCTCCAATTGAAAAAAGAAAAGACATCTCACACAGAGCCAAAAAGGCTAGAGACACAAACTAGCCAGGAAAAAAACGCCACAACCGGTTGGCTAAAGATAGACAGGTAAACTAATTGCCTATCCTATTACATGACCGTCATCCAAACCGGTTGAAGATATCCCGAGCTACCATCTCCCAGCAGATAGATGCAGTAACCAAATGCTCCTTGGCCTCCATCGGAATGAGTAGCGACCACGAACGGATCACTACCGTGGCTCGGAAAATAACCTGCAAAAAATGAATACGTGATGTTCTGTTAAAAACCAAATCATTTCTGCACTTCCAGATAGTCCACAGCAAAGCACAAACTCCAACCCGAATATGTCTCGCTAAGTCAGGCTCAATCCCGAATGTATGAGAGCTTCCACAGCCACTTACTAAGAAGGCATTTGTTCTTAGCTTCAAGATTCTCAATACCAAGACCCCCTTGGTCTTTCGGTCTACAGATGATATCCCATTTAGCAAGACGGTATTTTCTTTTAAGTTCATCACCCTGCCAAAAGAAACGTGATCGATAGAAGTCCAGTCTTTTCCTAACACCAACTGGGACCTCAAAGAATGATAAGAGAAACATAGGCATACTCGTGAGCACCGAATTTATCAGGATTAATCGGCCTCCGTATGACATGAGCTTACCCTTCCAGCAACTCAGTTTCTTCTCAAATCGGTCCTCGATGCACTTCCATTCTCTGTTTGTCAGCTTACGATGGTGTATTGGAATACCTAGGTAAGAAAAGGGTAGATCCCCCAACTCGCACCCAAACAATTTCCTATAAGCCTCCTGTTCGTCTTTGGCTCTACCAAAGCAGAACAACTTGCTCTTATGAAAGTTAATCTTTAACCTGGTCAATTGTTCAAATAGGCATAGCACCAGCTTCATATTTCTCGCCTTGGCCAAGTCATGCTCCATAAAGATGATTGTATCATCAGTGCACTGAAGGATGGATACACCTCCATCAACAAGATGAGGTACCAAGCCACCTACTTGACCATTCTCCTTAGCCCTTCCTATCAAAATTGCTAACATATCCACCACAATGTTAAACAGGATAGGGGACGTCGGGTCTCCTTGTCTTAGGCCTTTATGTGTCTGGAAGTAATGACCTATGTCGTCATTAACTTTAATTCCAACACTCCCTTTTTGCGTAAATGATTCAACCTGTCGGCGCCAGGCTTCATCAAAACCTTTCATACGCAATGCCTGTTGGAGGAATGGCCATTTGACCTTATCGTACGCTTTCTCGAAATCCACCTTAAAAATTACTCCATCTAATTTTTTGGAGTGAATTTCATGGAGCGTTTCATGAAGGACAACCACCCCTTCAAGGATGTTTCTGTCCGGCATGAAAGCAATTTGGGATTGTTGCACCACAGAATGCACAATCTGTGTGAGCCTATTAGTCCTGACCTTGGTGAAGATTTTGAAACTAACATTGAGGAGGCTGATCGGCCTAAACTGCTCAATTCTCACAGCATCTGTTTTCTTAGGAAGCAATGTGATAGTTCCAAAATTCAAGTGAAATAAATGAAGTTGTCTAGAGAACAGATCATGAAACATAGGTAGCAAATGCCCCTTAATAATGTGCCAGCACTTTTTATAGAACTCGACCGGGAATCCATCCGGTCCGGGAGCCTTGTTGTTTTTCATTTGTGCAATAGCATCAAACACCTCCTTCTCTGAGAACGGGGCAACGAGGATATCATTATCGACAGCCGAAAGTTGAGGCACATCCTCAGTCCTGGACTCATCGAGGGACACACAATTATCCTCCGGAGGTCCAAATAACTTCCTATAATACTCGGTAATATATGTTTTTAGGTTATCCTGTCCTAAAATAGTGACCTCATCTTGTTCAAGTTGAAAGATTCGCTTCTTTCTGTGCTTACCATTGGCAATCAAGTGAAAGAATTGAGTATTCGCGTCCCCTTGGACCACTTTGCGGACCTTAGCTTGCAAAGCCCACTTCAATTCTTCTTCACGAAGAAGTTCTTTCAACCTCTTCTCCGCTTCAGTTTTAACCTGGAGCTCAGCTGGCAGCAGAATCGTGTATTCGGCCTTTATATCCAGGGCCTGTATAAGAGAAAGGAGCCTATCCTTTTCAATCTTATGGCCCACTGAGGTGTTTAGCCCAACCCCATAAGAAACTTCTCAAATGCCTAATCTTATTCTGCCAACGCTCGACCGCCATCCTACCTCCTGCACCCCTAGCCCATTCCCTAGCAATCAGGTCCAAGAACACCTCACGTTCGAACCAGGCCATCTCGAATGACAAGGTGTTTTTGTTACCCACGTGGTTCGGCTCCCCTGAGTCCACGAACAAGGGTGTGTGATCGGATATTCCCCGTGAGAGAGCTTGCACCGTAACAAGAGGGAACTTCTGTTCCCACTCCACGCTCGTGAGAACTCGATCGAGCTTTTCGTATGTCGGGTTTGGCAAAGCATTAGCCCAGGTAAATCTACAAGAAAGCTCTATCTCCCTCAGATCCAAGCTTTCAATAATGGTATTGAACATAAACGACCACCTGCCGTTAAAGTTATCATTATTCTTCTCCTCTCTCCTCCTGATGATATTGAAATCACCCCCAACTAAAATTGGAAGCTGCTCTGACCCACAGATTCGAACAAGGTCCGCCAGAAACTCCAGTTTAACCTCGGGTTGTGCGGCACCATAAACCGCCACCAAAGCCCAGTTGAACCCATCAACTTTAGACCTGACTCGAAACTTTACCGTGAAGTCGCCCATCACTACACTTCGGACTTCAAGCGAATCGCATCTCACATCCAGCAAGATACCACCCAATCTTCCTCGCGGAGGGAGGCAATGCCAATCAAAATCAAAACCACCCGCAAGAGAGGAAAGAAACTGGGGCGCAAAGTTATCTCTACCAGTTTCTGATAGAGCAATAAAATCTAAACGATGCTCGAGAGAAGCCTCGGCAAGAAACCTTCTTTTAGCCAAGTCTTTCACACCTCTGCTATTCCAAAAGATTCCTTTCATATCTCGTCATGGAATTTTTTAGTAGTCCGAATCCTAGCACTCCTATGAACTGCAGAATCGGGATAAATCTTCCATTTCCACTTGCGCTTTGGTTTACTAGGCTCTGTCACTCGGTCCTCATAACCGGGCTCAACGGTACTAACCACATCAATATCTATGGGCACATCATCATCCTCAGACTCATGATGGGAGGGTGCTAGATCCGCACACAGATTATCGAGCATTCTAACCCCTAAAGCATCAATCTCATCATCATTCATGGGTTTAACCGCTGCGAGATTATGAATAGTCTCTAAGGCACGCTCCGCCTCCAAATCTAACAGATCGTTCACCGAATTGGAAATCTCACTATCAGTAGCACCTAGTGAAACTCCTAATTGGTTTGCATTATTTATAATCTCCTCATTAGAAAAATGCAATAAATAATTAGATATGTTGACGGACATACCAGAAGAGATCGCAGCATCATGAAGCTTGGCCGCCCTCATAGTGCATCGTTGCTGCATGTCATCAACCTCCGGAAGCTCCTGAATGCGAGCACTCATCTGTCTCCCCGTCGAGACCGGGTCCGGTATCCCGCCAAAAGCAACGACCTCCTCCCTAGTAAAGCCTCGCGGTGAGTCCCCCAAAGGGTCAACCACGGCTACCGGAGGAGGCGGCTGCGGGCTCCCATGCCCCTTAGACAAGTGCCCCACGAGTATGACAAGAGAGGGGATGGCTGGGGCCGCCTGCCCAAGCCCTCCTCCCGCCCCACCCACCGGCGCAGAGTGAAGTGCCGACGTGGTAGGAGACGTGGTCCTCCTGACCGTAGGGGAGGAAGGAAGAGCCAAGGCCGCCTGCCCCAACCCACCCCCCCCCAGCGCCACTGGAGGCGCGGGAGCTGTTGCCACGACCAGAGGATAAAGAGCCGGGGCGCCTGCCTTGGGCTCCCTCTCCCAGCGCTGGCCGACCCCAACGTGACCGGCGTCACCGGCGTCGGGAGGGGGAGGGGAGAAGTCAAGGCCACCTGCCCTGGACCCACTCCCCAAGCCCCACCTCGAACGAAGACGTCATCACCGGAGCCCCGACCACAGGTGAAGCAAGGGAGATAGAAGCGACCTCCGGCTCCACCTCCCCAACTCCATCCAAAGACCTCGCCGACGAGGCTTATCCTCTAGCTTTTTCTTAGCTAAATAAAGGGCCATGCAGCGTGGAACATGTTCCCGAATTGGCATCAGAGCTACACTAAGGGAATGTCAGGACAAGGCGGCTCGCGCGCGCCGCAGCGCTCCGGTTCGTGCCAGAGGAACACGCCCTCGCCGGTGGCTCGTCGGGGATGAAGCCCCATGTGGCGAAGTGGGCGGGAGCTGGTCATCCACGAGCGGGTGATTAGAGATGGCGGTGGCGGAGGCCCAGTCCTGATGTTGACTCGCGTGAACTACATCGAGTGGTTGATCCTAATGAAGGTACACCTACAGGCTGCACGTCTGTGGGAGGCGGTCGAGTGGTGTGATTCTCCGCGGTAGACCGCCGGAGATGCTTCGGACCTTGGCAGGCAAGGCCTCGGCCAGGGAGGCTTGGAACATGGTGAACGCTCCGCATGGGCGTGGACCACGTGCGTGAATCGAGGGCTCAGGCACTACTCCGGGACTTCGAGGCGCTCTCCTTCAAGGACTGATAGATGGTGAAGGATTTCTCCCTTCGCCTCACCGGCCTGATTAGCGACCTGTCGTCGCTGAGAAAATTCCTACGGGTGGTGCCGCAACGCTATGCCATCTCAATTGAAACACTAGTGATCTCAAATCTATGACAATAGAGGAGGTGGCCAGCCGTTTTCTTGCCATTAAGGAGCGCCTCGACCCCGACATACGCGGCTCCGGCGGCAAGCTGCTCCTCACAGAGGAGGAGTGGCACGAACGAGAAAGGTGGCGGCAACCAGATGGACGTTCGTCGGGCGGCGGATCATATAGGACGGCAAGGGGAAACCCAAGGCTCCCACCGGCATCGGCAGCGAACAACCTCATGGCAGTGGTTCTAAACACAAGGGGAACTGCCGCAACTGCAGCAAGTGGGGCCACTATGCACGGGACTGCCATGGCAAGCCCAAGCAAGAGCGCCGCGAGGAGGTGAACGTGGCGCGGGTAGAAGAGTTGCTGATGGCGGTCCTTGATGCGCCGGAGCAGGTCATGCTCACCGTCAACGAGGAGCACGTGGTGCCCAGTGACGTGCGCAAGGACATTGCCGACAAATCTTGGTGCATAGACACAGGCGCGAGCAGCTACCCATATTTTTTCCGATAAAGTGCACTTTATTACTTAAAAGGTTTAAAGGTTTAAATATTACACCGGCCTCTGCATACCAAGATGCATACAGCCAAAAGAAGTCCACACACAGAACAAAAAAACAAAAAAACAAAAAAAAGGCGAAATACTAAGAAACATCTAGTGTTTACTAAGACATAGGGGGCAAGCCATATGACAGGCTGCAAGGAGTTGTTCTCTACTCTTCACGGGACGGTGCGCGGCACTGTCCGTTTCGTAGATGGATCGGCCGTCGACATCCATGGCAAGGCCACCGTGATCTTCCAGTACCTAATGGGCGACCAACGCGTGCTCATGGAGGTGTACTTTATACCCCGCCTGTGGAGTAACATCATGTCGCTCGGGCAGCTGGATGAGAAGGGCTGCGAGATCGTGATCAAGCACGGCATGCAAGCGATCTACGACCAGGTGGCTCGTGCACTAGCGCGCGTCCAACCGGCTGTACACGCTGGCACTGCAGCGTGCCGAGCCGGTCAGCCTCCTGACAAAGGTCGATGATCTGGCGTGGCTATGGCATGCCCGCTTCGGACACCTCCACTTCCGGGCGCTCAACACACTGTCCAGGAAAAACATGGCGCGCAGGCTGCCGAGCATTGAGCACGTCGGCGAGTACTATGACGGGTGCATCCGGGTAAGCAGCACCGCGCCCCGTTCCCACTGGCGACGTATCTCGCGGAGGAGCAACTGGAACTTGTGCACACGGACTTGTGTGGTCCGATCTCGCCAGCAACGCCAGGAGGTAGAAACTATTTCTTGCTAATTGTCGATGATTACTCTCGGTACATGTGGAGTGAGGTACTCAGGACAAAGAGCGAGGATTTTGCTTTCTTCAAAAAAGTGAAAGCGGAAGCAGAGATCAGGGGTGGCTGCAAGCTGCTCGCGTTCCGCTCGGATCGCGGTGGCGAGTTCAACTCCACGGCGTTCGTTGAGCACTGCAACGAGCTCGGCATCAAGCATCTCACAACGGCTCCGTACATGCCGCAGCAGAACAGAGTTGTCGAACACCGGAATCAAACGGTGGTGGAGATGGCTCAGTGTATGCTGAAAATCATGCGTGTGCCGGATGTGTTCTGTGGTGAGGCTGTAAAAACTGCAGTCTATGGGCATGTTTGGATCATGTCCTGAAGCAAGATTGCCTGGCCTGAAGGATGCCTGAGATCTTGCCTGGATTCTGTTTGGTTGGTGTCCTCAATCATCTTATTATAGCCTGGCCTATAAACTTGTCAATGCCATTAGCCTGCCCTGGCCAGCCAGGCAACATGATTAGCCTGGGCCAGGCGTCCCCTTTGACACGCCTGGTGGGCTGATGCATCTGCCTGGTACTATTTTAATATTTCTTTTGCATGGAAGTGATGGGTGTTCGGAGTTTTATCTACCTAATTGTACTGTAGTACGGCGACTATCCACCGAACGCGTGTGAACCAGGCAAGCCTGGGCAGGCAGAATTCTTCAACTTCTCAAGCGACATCCAGGCATTACTTTTTGCCAGGCATAAGGGCCAGGACTCGAACCAAACTGACCCTATATCCTCAACAGGTCGCCAAGAAGAAGCCTGGATGGCGTGACACCATATGAGCAGTGGCATGGCAAGAAGCCCAGTGTAGCACACTTGCTAATTTTGTTATTTTCATCTTTTATTTAGAGTTCAGTGCTAAAAAATTCAGGCCATGTCTTTTAGAAATCAATCTAGAAAATTATTATAGGAATATAGGTCTATCGTTTTCAAAAGATGGGGTACATTTTGGAGTTTGGCACAGGGCCCCGGATTTTGTCAGCCCGGCCCTGGGCTCAACAAGCTGGCGGACAGGTCAATGCATGGCGTCATGATGGGGTACGAGGAGGGCACAAAAGCCTACCGTATCTACGATCCGGTGGCCAAGAAAATGATGCTGTCGTGGGGACGTCGTGTTCCAGGAATTGCGGCCTTGGACATGGGCTGAGGAGGAGGCAAAGCAAAGCACGCCATCCGGTGTGTTCTCGGTAGTATACACCACTCAGCCAGGCATCACCGTGTGCGACGGTGGCGGCGGCTAGGGTAACGCCCAGCCCGCCCGCGAGAGCGACCGGGGCACGTCTTTCTTTTTCACACGGGGTGGTCTACCTCAGGAAATGACTAGGTGAGAAAACTACAGGCTTCTCCAGAGGCGTCATCACTGGATGTTATGTTCAAAATCATTGAAGTGGCAAGTTGGTAACAAGTGTGTTCAGTACAGGGACCATCATTCATTTCAACGGTTGTACTATATTTGCGGGGAAGACACGGGAGCGGAGCAGTACTCATAGTTGTAGCACTGCAGCACTAGTGGTGTTCTTGCCTTTTCACACCAAGTTTCCCAGAAATAATGTAAAGTTTGTGGACTCTTTTTACGACTTGGGAAATGGCTAGGTCTGAAACCTGTAGGCTGGCTGGCTATTCTGTTCGTGATAATTTGAGTTGCAAGTTGGTAATAACTGTATCAGTAGAGGGACCATTATTCATTTTGAAAGCTGTACCGACGTCCAAAGTCTTCCCTTTTCACCCCACGTTTCGCTTCATATGCATTACTCCACTTGTATACCCGTGATCTACTGGACCGATGCATGGTTTGTGTTAAAGGAAAGTGTTTTTTTATGGCAGAGTCGAAAACTAACTCTATAAATATGTTGTCTCTTCCATTCATATCTCAGTACCAAAACTCATACCCCAACCATCCTCGTCCTCTCTGCAAGTTCAAGAATCCTAGCGATGGCCCGTGCTAGCCATGTCGTGATTTTCCTTGTCTTCTCAATTTTGGCCATAGCCATGGGCGCCACCCCTCCTCTCTTAGATCCTTACGTAAGGAAGTGTAAGAGTAGTTGTGAGGAAGAACTCAATCTATCTTTGTACCTGCACCAAGTAGTCACTGGAGCAACCCACAACCAAGAAGTAATTCTCAACCCTGGCTTTGCTAACTCATTTGGTGTGATAGCAGTTAATGACTGGACTATACATGCCACCAATGATTCCACTCGAAGTATCATTGCTCGGGCAAAAGGAATGCATCTCCAGGCCGCCCAAAACCAGGACAATGGTTTCGCTTGGTTTCTTCCGTTCAGGATGGTCTTTGAGGATTCCAGGTATATCCATGCACGTACCATTTGCAGATTAAACAATGGATGTTAGTTTTATATTTTTGAGGTTCACTTTTCCTAATTATAGCTATACCGTTAACAGCTTTCGAGGGTCTACATTACAAGTGACGGTTTTTGTCAGTGCCGCGGATGGTGAGTGGGCTATTGTGGGTGGGACCGGAAAACTGTCCATGGCGCGTGGTACCGTGAAGTTCACCACAGCCCAGAATAGCCCAAATATTGAGAGCTACAAAAAAAAAATAGATATCCATGCATTCTACACAACCCAGCCGACCGTAAGTATTATTTATCTTTCAACTAAGAGTAATCATGGTCTATATGAATTTACGTCAAGTTGGGTAATCAGATTCATGTAACTAAATACATGCATATATTTATGACGTAATCATATCTATTGATGTCAAGAAAAAGGTCTACACCGAAATATATTATTTTTCTTTCACATGAAACAATGATTAAATTTTATTTTGAAATGGGGAATATAAATAAATAAAAGATCCATCTAGTCAAAGTAAATATGAAATATTTGTAGTCACTATTAGTGTTATTTCTATGAAGAACAATAAGTTATTTAATGTTGGTCTTGTAAAATTCATAGTATCTTGTTTGATTACTTACTACATGGTCAGCTATTGATTTATTTATATGTTCTTATAAGTTTAAGACATGAAGAATCCACACATGCCACGTCAGCTGGAAATGCGAGCCAGCAATCTTACATAAATAAAATACGTATCCTCCGGTGTGGCTGGTAGTAGCAGCGAGTCGTTATATGAATATCGGTGAAGTCTTCTTTACTTTCAAATAATGCATGAGTTTGTGGCATATCATGAAAAATATTAAATATACATCCATCGGGCGTTTACCATTTCTGTAATATTGGAATGTATGCTATAATTTGGAATCTTATATTCTTAATATATTCTATGAAAGAGGACTGTGCATTTGTCCTTTGTTGTTATTACCATTTTCATATTCAATGCATATACGGGTTGTCGCGGAATAAGTCTGATTTCCATCAAAATACAGTTTCATTGTTGATGAACACAAGTCGTGACTTGCTACATAGTTTCTACAGATTTTGTAGAACGTTACAAAAGCTAAATTCTAGGGAATCCCACACTTCTCCATTATCGAAAGTCTGTTCGGTAATTCCCATCCACAAAATAGAGTGGTGATAAAAGAGAGTGTCAACTTAAGAAAGACAAGTAGGAAAACTCGACATGATCATACGGATAACATTTAGGGATGCAAGTGGTGGCCCACTTATCCCACCAAACTAACCAAATAGTTCATTTCCAGTTGTAAAATTTTAAAAAAGTGAGTGACAATTGTAAAATTAATATAGTGTTGTCCCGCAGCCATGCCATAGTTGCATTCTTACACACAGTGGTCTCCTAAACCATACAGTAGGTTTGGATCACCAAACCTGATTACAACTATCATTCACTACTACGTTGGCACTACTAGGAAAAGGCCTACTAATGGCGCACCAGTTTTGCCTACTAATGCCTAGAGGTGCGCCATTACTATCTGACTTAGTAATGGCGCACCACATAGAAGTGCGTCATTTATAATAAAAAAAATTCAAATTTTTTTTCATATTTTTTTCTTGATCTCGGATCAATATGCTTAATATCAGGTCAAATCGCACTCTATGGTCAAACTTCCCAAAAGGTCACCCATCCTCACACTACTCTAGCCCAAGCACGCTTAGCTTCATAGTTCTATCCAACCCCAGCACCACCTCACTTCACAGGCACTTGTTGATATATCTATCATATCAATCCTATTAAACCTTGCTGATGTCTAGGACTTTGTTCATGTTCATGAGTATGATGAAATTTTAAAAAAATATTTCAAACTTCCCGATCATATTACGTATCATATTTTGAAAAATAATTCAAATTTTTTTTTCAAAACCAATTTTTTTTTCTGTTACTAGTGGCGCACCAAGCATACGGTGCGCCACTAGTAAGTTTGAATTTTTTTGAATTTTTTTGCCTCCGGATCTTAGAAGCCCCGTAACTTTTTTTCTGTTAGGTTTTTGGGGATTTTGAAAATATTTAACGGGACCCCCCTGTTAAATTTGGATGTAAATTTTCGAGTAGATGATTTTTCATATAAAAAACTTTTTCATCTGAGTTCGTACGCAAAAGTTATGCCCATTTTACAAATTCTCGAGAGATTTCGTAAATAAAGTCGAAATTCATATTTGTAAATTTTCACAACAACTAGACCACATATCACCTGGGAAACTTATTTATTTATTTTTTTTTACATTTCCATCATTTATTTTATTTTTAAAAAACTGAAAAGGCGGTCCACAGGGGGGGTGCATTCGGTGGAAGTGCTGGCCAAGTTACTGATGGCGCACCGTGGGAGTGGTGCG
>NW_021284603.1:222094-243841 GCF_002162155.2 Triticum dicoccoides
TAGTAATGGCGCACCACTCCCACGGTGCGTCATTAGTAGTTTTAAAAAAAAATAATTTTTTTTATTAATGGCGCACCGTGGGAGCGGTGCGCCATTACTAGTTCAACTAGTAATGACGCACCACTCCCACATTGCGCAATTAGTAGTTTTGAAAAAAAAAATAAAAAAAATTGTTACTAATAACGCACCGTGGATGTGGTGCGCCATTAGTATTTGGACACTAATGGCGCACCAACACATGACATGTCTGGTGCGCCATTAGTGTCATTTCCATCTATAGCCCTTTTCCTAGTAGTGTTGGTTAAACATGTTAATAATTGAGGCACATCACCAGGCCAATAGAGATTAGAAGTATCCATGGACATGCGTTGCTTCACTTCATCCTCATTTTCATCAAATGAAAGTGCTCAAGATCTATGCAAACGAGAATCCAGATCACGAGACTGTACATTGAGAGCAAAAGTATGACAAGAAAAATGTCAAATATTTTTTATGTTTTGTCAAGCATACTAAGCAAAAAGGCTACCTTTGATCCTAAGAACCTACAAGTTCCCAAGAGGAAGATAAAGAAGGAAAAATCTAATCCAAATGATGATGAAGGGACCTCTACTGATCATAAATCCAAATGATGGTTACCGGTATTTGCCCAACGAACCAAAGAAGAAGAAAAATTACTCGTATTCAACAACCAACGGTGGACGGGAGAGCAGCAGGGATGAGCTAGGGCGACATCTCAGAGCTTCGGTGGACATCGAATAGAAATCCAAGAACATCGAGGAGAACATTGTATGTATTGAAGATCAAAGAGAGAGGAAAGGCCATCTAGCTAGTAGCTATGGACCCATAGGTCCGTGGTAAACTACTCACGCATCATCGGAAGGATAGCAAGGATGATGAAGAAGCCCTCCATGATCGATTCCCCCTCCGGCAGAGTACGAGAGAAGGCCTTCAAATGGGATCACGAAGGAACAGAAACTTGTGGCGGTAGAAAAAGTGTTTCAGGTGGCTCTCTGATGTATTGGAAATATTTGAGAATTTATAGAGGTGGAATTAGGTCAAGAGTTGCCACGAGGGGCCCACAACCCTGTAAGGCACGCCCTGCGGGGCTTGTCACTCCCTCGTGGCTCCGCGGGTCTTCTCCCGAAGCTTCTAGGGTCTCTTATGGTCCAGAAAAAATCGCCAAAAAGTTTCGTAGCCTTTGGACTCCGTTTGGTACTGATTCCTAGAAAAGCCAAAAACAAGCAAAAAACAACAACTGACACTAGGCACTAGGTTAATAGCTTAGTCCCAAAAAATGATATATAATTGCATAACAAACATTCAAGGTTGATATAATAGTATGAAACAATAAAAAATTATAGATACATTGGAGACGTATCAGCCGTCTACGTAGATGACAGGGAGTGAGGGTTGTCTGCAGTAGTGCACACATATGAATTCATGGCTGGACGTGCCAATGCGCCAAGACGAGCGGACGGCACGGCAGTGGAGGACGTCCTTTGGCGGCAACCGCACCAATGTCTCAGTGATGATGATCCAATCGTGCAGGTAGTCGCAGATGGTCACGCTGCTGCTATCAGCCATGGACATTGTTTACCAGTGTTCCACCTGACGAACCAAAGAAGAAGAAAAAAGTACTTGTATTTGTTGGGGAACGTAGCAGAAATTCAAAATTTTCCTACGTGTCACCAAGATCTATCTATGGAGAGACTAGCAACGAGGGGAAGGAGAGTGCATCTACATACCCTTGTAGATCGCTAAGCGGAAGCGTTCAAGTGAACGGGGTTGATGGAGTCGTACTCGTCGTGATTCAAATCACCGATGATCAAGTGCCGAACGCACGACACCTCCGCGTTCAACACAGATACAGCCCGGTGACGTCTCCCAAGCCTTGATCCAGCAAGGAGAGAGGGAGAGGTTGAGGAAGACTCCATCCAGCAGCAGCACAACGGCGTGGTGGTGGTGGAGGAGCGTGGCAATCCTGCAGGGCTTCGCCAAGCACCGCGGGAGAGGAGGAGTACTTGTGAGAGGGGGAGGGCTGCGCCAGAACTTCGTCTTCAGCTCACATGCGTCTCCCCACTATATATAGGGGTGGAGGGGCTGGTTTCTTGCCCTCCAAGTCCATTGGGGCGTTGGCCAAGGTGGGAGGAAAGAAATCCCATCATTTTCTTCCTCACCGATTGTTACCCCCCCTTTTTAGGGATCTTGATCTTATCCCTTCGGGATATGATCTTATTCCTTCTAAGGGGGGATCTTGGTGCGCCTTGACCAGGGGTGTGGGGCCTTGCCCCCACTACCCACGTTCATGTGGGTCCCCCCATGCAGGTGGGCCCCACTCCGGAACCTTCTAGAACCTTCCCGGTACAATACCGAAAAATCCCGAACATTTTCCGGTGGCCAAAATAGGACTTCCCATATATAAATCTTTACCTCCGGACCATTCCGGAACTCCTCGTGATGTCCGGGATCTCATCCGGAACTCCGAACAACATTCGGTAACCACATACAAACTTCCTTTATAACCCTAGCGTCATCGAACCTTAAGTGTGTAGACCCTACGGGTTCGGGAGACATGTAGACATGACCGAGACGTTCTCCGGTCAATAACCAACAGCGGGATCTGGATACCCATGATGGATCCCACATGTTCCACGATGATCTCATCGGACGAACCACGATGTCAAGGACTTAATCAATCCCGTATTCAATTCCCTTTGTCTATCGGTATGTTACTTGCCCGAGATTCGATCGTCGGTATCCAATACCTTGTTTAATCTCGTTACCGGCAAGTCACTTTACTCGTTCCATAACACATCATCCCGTGATCAACTCCTTGGTCACATTGCGCATATGATGATGTCCTACCGAGTGGGCCCAGAGATACCTCTCCGTTTACACGGAGTGACAAATCCCAGTCTCGATCCGCATAAAACAATAGATACTTTCGGAGATACCTGTAGTGCACCTTTATAGTCACCCAGTTACGTTGTGACGTTTGATACACCCAAAACACTCCTACGGTATCCAGGAGTTACACGCTCTCATGGTCAAAGGAAGAGATACTTGACATTGGCAAAGCTCTAGCAAACGAACTACACGATCTTTGTGCTAGGCTTAGGATTGGGTCTTGTCCATCACATCATTCTCCTAATGATGTGATCCCGTTATCAACGACATCCAATGTCCATAGCCAGGAAACCATGACTATCTGTTGATCACAACGAGCTAGTCAACTAGAGGCTCACTAGGGACATATTGTGGTCTATGTATTCACACGTGTATTACGATTTCTGGATAATACAGTTATAGCATGAATAAAAGACAATTATCATGAACAAGGAAATATAATAATAACACTTTTATTATTGCCTCTAGGGCATATTTCCAACAGTATTCAGCAACCAATGGCGGATGGGAGAGATCATGTCAAGGTATGTGCTCATTTGAAAGTATTATTAAGCATTTTGATCTATCCTTATAGATCTTGATGCTCAATGTTCAAGTAGCTTAATCCAGGCTTTCCATTGAAAAACACTTTCAAAATAACCCTATATGCTCTACGTCATTTCTGATCAACAATATGTCAACAACATATACTCATCAGAAATTCTATAGTGCTCCCACTCACTTCTTTGGAAATACAAGTTTCTCATAAACTTTGTACAAACCCAAAATCTTTGATCATCTCATCAGAGCGTACATTCCAACTCCAAGATGCTTACTCCAGTCCTTAGAAGGATCGCTGGAGCTAGCATACCTTTTAGCATCCTTAGGATCGACAAAACTTTTCTGATTGTATTGCATACAACCTTTCCTTACGAAAACTGGTAAGGAAACTTGTCTTGACATCCATCTGCCAGATTTCATAAATGTAGCTAATGCTAACATGATTCCGACGGACTTTAAGCATCGCTACGAGTGAGAAAATCTCATCGTAGTGAACTCCTTGAACTTGTCGGAAAACACTTCGCCACAAGTCGAGCTTCATAGATGGTGACATTACCATCCACGTCCGTCTTCTTCTTAAAAGATCCATTTATCTCAATGGATTGCCGATCATCGGGCAAGTCCATCAAAGTCCATGCTTTGTTCTGATATATGGATACTATCTCGGATTTCATGGCTTCTAACCATTTGTCGGAATTCGGGCCCACCATCGCTTCTCCATAGCTCGTAGGTTCATTGTTGTCTAGCAACATGACCTTCAAGACAGGATTACGTACCACTCTGAAGTAGTACGCATCCTTGTCATCCCACGAGGTTTGGTAGTGACTTGATCCGAAGTTTCATGATCAATATCATAAGCTTCCACTTCAATTGGTGTAGGTGCCACAGGAACAACTTCCTGTGCCCTGCCACACACTAGTTGAAGAGACGGTTCAATAACCTCATCAAGTCTCCACCATTCTCCCACTCAATTCTTTCGAGAGAAACTTTTCCTCGAGAAAGTACCTGATTCTAGAAACAATCCCTTATTGCTTTCGGATCTGAGACAGGAGGTATACCCAACTATTTTGGGTGTCCTATGAAGATGCATTTTATCCGCTTTGGGTTCGAGCTTATCAATCCTGAAACTTTTTCACATAAGCGTTGCAGCCCCAAACCTTTAAGAAACGACAACTTAGGTTTCTCTAAACCATAATTCATACGGTGTCATCTCAACGGAATTACGTGGTGCCCTATTTAAAGTGAATGTGGTTGTCTCTAATGCCTAACCCATGGACAATAGTGGTAATTCGATAAGAGACATCATGGTACGCACCATATCCAATAGGGTGCAACTATGATGTTCGGACACACCATCACACTATGGTGTTCCAGGCGGTATTAATTGCGAAACAATTTCCAAAATGTCTTAATTGTGTGCCAAAACTCGTAACTTAGATATTCACATCATAGACATTTTATCCTCTTGTCACAATGATCTTCTACTTCACTCTGAAATTACTTGAACCATTCAATAATTCAGACTTGTATTTCATCAAGTAAATATTCTCAACATCTACTCGAATCATCTGTGAAGTAAGATCATAACGATATTCACTGCATGCCTCAGCACTCATTGGATTGGATACATCAAAATGTGTTACTTCCAACAAGTTGCTATCTTGTTCCATCTTACTGAAAACGAGGCTTTTCAGTCATCTTGCCCATGTGGTATGATTTGCATATCTCAAGTGATTCAAAATCAAGTGAGTCCAAACGATCCATCTGCATGGAGTTTCTTCATGCGTATACACCAATAGACATGGTTCGCATGTCTCAAACTTTTCTAAAATGAGTGAGTCCAAAGATCCATCAACATGGAGCTTCTTCATGCGTTTTATACCATTATGACTTACATGGCAGTGCCACAAGTAAGTGGTACTATCATTACTATCTTATATCTTTTGGCATGAAAGTGTGTATCATTACGATCGAGATTCAATAAACCATTCCTTTAGGTGCAAGACCATTGAAGGTTTTATTAAATAAATAGAGTAATCATTATTCTCCTTAAATGAATAACCGTATTGCGATAGACATAATCCAATCATGTCTATGCTCAACGCAAGCACCAAATGACAATTATTCAGGTTTAATACTAATCTTGATGGTAGAGGGAGCGTGCGATGTTTGATCACATCAAACTTGGAAACACTTCCAACACATATCGTCAGCTCACCTTTAGCTAGTCTCCGTTTATTCTGTAGCTCTTTATTTCGAGTTACTAACACTTAGCAACCGAACCGGTATCTTATACCCTGGTGCTACTAGGAGTACTAGTAAAGTACACATTAACATAATGTATATCCAATATACTTCTATCGACCTTGTCAGCCTTCTTATCTACCAAGTATCTAGGGTAATTCTGCTCTAGCGGCTATTCCCCTTATCACAGAAGCACTTAGTCTCGGGTTTGGGTTCAACCTCGGGTTTCTTCACTGGTGCAGCAGCTGATTTGCCGTTTCATGAAGTATCCCTTCTTGCCCTTGCCCTTCTTGAAACTAGTGGTTTCACCAACCATCAACAATTGATGCTCCTTCTTGATTTCTACTTTCGCGGTGTCAAACATCGTGAATACCTCAAGGATCATCATGTCTATCCCTGATATGTTATAGTTCATCACGAAGCTCTAGCAGCTTGGTGGCAATGACTTTGGAGAAACATCACCATCTTATCTGGAAGATCAACTCCCACTCGATTCAAGTGATTGTTGCACTCAGACAATCTGAGCACAAGCTCAACGATTGAGCTTTTCTCCCTTAGTTTGCAGGCTAAGAAAATCGTCGGAGGTCTCATACCTCTTGACGTGGGCACGAGCCTGAAATCCCAATTTCAGCCCTCGAAACATCTCATATGTTCCGCGACGTTTCGAAAAACGTCTTTGGTGCCTCAACTCTAAACCATTTAACTGAACTATCACGTAGTTATCAAAACGTGTATGTCCGATGTACGCAACATCCACAAACGACGTTTGGGGTTCATCACACTGAGCGGTGCATTAAGGACATAAGCTTTCTACTGTCCGCATAATTGCTACTGTCAACTTTCAACTATATTTTCTCTAGGAACATATCTAAACAGTGGAACTAAAGCGCGAGCTTACGACATAATTTGCAAAAGGTCTTTTGACTATGTTCAGGATAATTAAGTTCATCTTATGGACTCCCACTTAGATAGACATCCCTCTGGTCATCTAAGTGATCATATGATCCGAGTCAACTAGGCCGTGTCCGATCATCACGTGAGACGGACTAGTCATCATCGGTGAACATCTTCATGTTGATCGTATCTACCATACGACTCATGCTCGACCTTTCGGTCTCCGTGTTCCGAGGCCATGTCTGCACATGCTAGGCTCGTCAAGTTAACCCTAAGTGTTTTCGCTGTGTAAAACTGTCTTACACCCGTTGTATGTGAACGTAAGAATCCATCACACCCGATCATCACGTGGTGCTTAGAAGCGACGAACTGTAGCAACGGTGCACAGTTAGGGGAGAACACTTCTTGAAATTTTGTAAGGGATCATCTTATTTACTACCGTCGTCCTAAGCAAACAAGATGCATAAACATGATAAACATCACATGCAATCAAATAGTGACATGATATGGCCAATATCATTTTGCTCCTTTTGATCTTCATCTTCGGGGCTCCATGATCATCATCGTCACCGGCACGACACCATGATCTCCATCATCATGATCTCCATCATTGTGTCTTCATGAAGTTGTCACGCCAACGACTACTTCTACTTCTATGACTAACGCGCGTTTAGCAATAAAGTAAAGTAGTTTACATGGCGTTCTTCAATGACACGCAGGTCATACAATAAATAAAGACAACTCCTATGGCTCCTGCCGGTTGTCATACTCATCGACATGCAAGTCGTGAATCCTATTACAAGAACATGATCAATCTCATACATCACATATCATTCATCACATTCTTCTTGGCCATATCACATCACATAGCATACCCTGCAAAAACAAGTTAGACGTCCTCTAATTGTTGTTGCATGTTTTACGTGGCTGCTATGGGTTTCTAGCAAGAACGTTTCTTACCTACGCAATACCGCAACGTGATATGCAAATTGCTATTTACCCTTCATAAGGACCCTTTTCATCGAATCCGTTCCGACTAAAGTGGGAGAGACTGGCACCCGCTAGGCACCTTATGCACCAAGTGCATGTCAATCGGTGGAACCTGTCTCACGTAAGAGTACGTGTAAGGTCGGTCCGGGCCGCTTCATCCCACAATACCGTCGAAACAAGATTGGACTAGTAACGGTAAGCATATTGAACAACATCAACGCCCACAACTACTTTGTGTTCTACTCGTGCAAAGAATCTACGCAATAGACCTAGCTCATGATGCCACTGTTGGGGAACGTAGCAGAAATTCAAAATTTTCCTACGTGTCACCAAGATCTATCTATGGAGAGACCAGCAACGAGTAGAAAGAGAGTGCATCTACATACCCTTGTATATCGCTAAGCGGAAGCGTTCAAGTGAACGGGGTTGATGGAGTCGTACTCGTCGTGATTCAAATCACCGATGATCAAGTGCCGAACGCACGGCACCTCCGCGTTCAACACACATACAGCCCAGTGACGTCTCCCAAGCCTTGATCCAGCAAGGAGAGAGGGAGAGGTTGAGGAAGACTCCATCCAGCAGCAGCACAACGGCGTGGTGGTGGTGGAGGAGCGTGGCAATCCTGCAGGGCTTCGCCAAGCACCGCGGGAGAGGAGGAGTACTTGTGAGAGGGGGAGGGCTGCGCCAGAACTTCGTCTCCAGCTCCCATGCGTCTCCCCACTATATATAGGGGTGGAGGGGCTGGTTTCTTGCCCTCCAAGTCCATTGGGGCGTTGTCCAAGGTGGGAGGAAAGAAATCCCATCATTTCCTTCCTCACCGATTGTTATCCCCCCTTTTTAGGGATCTTGATCTTATCCCTTCGGGATATGATCTTATTCCTTCTAAGGGGGTATCTTGGTGCGCCTTGACCAGGGGTGTGGGGCCTTGACCCCACTACCCACGTTCATGTGGGTCCCCCCATGCAGGTGGGCCCCACTCCGGAACCTTCTAGAACCTTTCCGGTACAATACCGAAAAATCCCGAACATTTTCCGGTGGCCAAAATAGGACTTCCCATATATAAATCTTTACCTCCGGACCATTCCGGAACTCCTCGTGACGTCCGGGATCTCATCCGGAACTCCGAACAACATTCGGTAACCACATACAAACTTCCTTTATAACCCTAGCGTCATCGAACCTTAAGTGTGTAGACCCTACGGGTTCGGGAGACATGTAGACATGACTCCGAGACGTTCTCCGGTCAATAACCAACAGCGGGATCTGGATACCCATGATGGCTCCCACATGTTCCACGATGATCTCATCGGACGAACCACGATGTCAAGGACTTAATCAATCCCGTATTCAATTCCCTTTGTCTATCGGTATGTTACTTGCCCGAGATTCGATCGTCGGTATCCAATACCTTGTTCAATCTCGTTACCGGCAAGTCACTTTACTCGTTCCGTAACACATCATCCCGTGATCAACTCCTTGGTCACATTGCGCATATGATGATGTCCTACCGAGTGGGCCCAGAGATACCTCTCCGTTTACACGGAGTGACAAATCCCAGTCTCGATCCGCATAAAACAATAGATACTTTCGGAGATACCTGTAGTGCACCTTTATAGTCACCCAGTTACGTTGTGACGTTTGATACACCCAAAGCACTCCTACGGTATCCAGGAGTTACACGCTCTCATGGTCAAAGGAAGAGATACTTGACATTGGCAAAGCTCTAGCAAACGAACTACACGATCTTTGTGCTAGGCTTAGGATTGGGTCTTGTCCATCACATCATTCTCCTAATGATGTGATCCCGTTATCAACGACATCCAATGTCCATAGCCAGGAAACCATGACTATCTGTTGATCACAACGAGCTAGTCAACTAGAGGCTCACTAGGGACATATTGTGGTCTATGTATTCACACGTGTATTACGATTTCCGGATAATACAGTTATAGCATGAATAAAAGACAATTATCATGAACAAGGAAATATAATAATAACACTTTTATTATTGCCTCTAGGGCATATTTCCAACAGTATTCAGCAACCAATGGCGGATGGGAGAGCAATAGGGATGAGCTATGGCGACATCTGGGGGCTCCGCGCAAGGCACGACTATGTCCTTGCGTCTCTATACATCCAAGGGAGGGGATTTAGTGCAAGCGACACGGAGAAAATAGACAGAGAGAACGTTGCGGACAGGCGGTCAGAGACTCACCACTCAGGGCCAACGAATTTGGGCAGCAAAGCTTCTTACCGGCGTCGTGGAGTAAGGTGCTCCAGCGAGAAATCCGTGTTGGTCCGGAGTGGAAACATGGTGGCGATTGAAGGGAAACAGGAGAAGGTCTCGACGACGTGAAGCGCAGCAAGCGGCTAACTCCTTCACAGTGCTAGTCCCACCGGACGCGGGCCACCGCCGCTACTAGCTAGGGTTTGGGTTTAATCCCGGTTCAGTTCAGTGGGGGTGGGGGGGGGGGGATGTTGCGGTGCAGCCCATAAACAAAGGGGTTCTGCTCCTTCGGCCCGTTCGAACCCACATCACTCTATTTCTTCTTTTTCCAACTTTCTCATTTATTTTTCAGAAAAAATTATAACTTCATTTTTCTCCTTGTCTATGTATTCCATTTTTTTAGTTTGTATGTGTGTCACCATTAATTTTTGCCATCGCCTCCGAACGGTCCACTGGAGTAGGTAACTTGCCCAATTTCAATAATTATTTTGCTTTATTGTTTTGTCTAAACATTAGATCGAGTTTGAATTTTGAAGAACGTTAGCCTTCTTAGCAGCCAGGTTTGGTTCAGACTACCCACAATAGGAGTAACATAGGTGTTAACATCACACATCTCTAGACAAAACAGATGACATGGCAAGTAATTAATGAGAAAAGAGGGGCATGTGGTAATATAGCTAGTTACTGTAATAAATAAAGTGTTGCATGACACCACATATATGTTACTCCCCACTATAGAGGTACTAATATAGACTAGTAACATATGCATGTTACTAGTCTAAGTTACTACCTTTTGGGAATGTTACTAATAACATATGCATGTTACTAGTGTAAGTTACTACCCATTGTGACTAGTCTCACGGCTGCTCCCTCACACGGTGGTTTGCGCCTGTGCATGCATGCAGCCAAAAACTAGCACTCCTCGGAAATCAAAGCCGTATTCATCTTGCACCCTGTTTGGTTCATAAGTCCTAGGACTTTTTTTAGTCCCAACTTATAAGTCCCAAGTCCGTAAAAAGTCACTACATGTTTAGTTCCTGGGACTTATAAGTCTCTATAAGACCATATTACAACTATAAGTCCCTATAAGTCCTTCCTTGAGAGTCTTATTTCATAAATCCCAAATGCCCACTTTAAGTCCCTATAAGTTCCTTCTGTTTGGTTTAGATGGGACTTATAGGGACTTAATTAAGTCCCTAGACCAATAAATCTCTGAAAACAAACACCCTCTAAATAGACCTTTTAGGCTTCCACCCACCCCTTTACCTCCCCAAGAAACACTCACCCTGACGATATATATACTCTAGGAGTATGCTGTTTGCTCTTTCTTTTAATTAGGGGTGGCCTGTTCGCCTGCCGTGTACCTCGCCCTGCCTGCCGCCTGTGGAATCTGAAAGGAGGTGAGTCTTCTAAACTTTGTTTGATCTTGTTGACGATCGATTAGGGAGATAGCGTCTTACTGGTTTCCTGTTTAATGGTTTGCGTGCTGTCTTTTCAGTTGATCGGCGCCATGCCCGACAGTGCCGGTGCCACCGTGCTTGACGACCTGCCCGAATCGATCCTTGTCGAAGAGATACTCGTGCGGCTGCCGTCCAAGGATGTCCTCCGCTGCCGCGCCGTCCGCAAATCGTGGCGCAGTGCCACCTCCGCTCCCGGATTCCTCGCCAATCACCACCGTCGCCAGCCGCTCCTCCCTCTCATCAATATAATTCCGGAGAGCGCCGACGACCTCTGCCACGAAAGGAACGAGGAGGATGTCAACAGCAGGTATGTCGCCTTTCGCGCCGGCAAGCGCAAACTCTGGCCGGTCCTCCGCACCCGCCCCGCGAAAGGGACCACGGTCCACGGCGCCTGTGATGGCCTCCTCATCGTCGCCAACACAAACGTCCCCTATGAAGACAGCTTCTATGTGTGCAACCCTACAACTCGCCAGTGCGCTCCTCTGCCCCAGATTCCACCGCGCTGCGCCGGCACGGCCATAGCCGGCTTCTACCGGCACCACCTGTCCCAGGAATACCGGGTGTTGTACTGGCTCGTGTCCAAAGGACGGGCGCAATACTGCATCCTCACGATGGGATCCAATGAGCCAAGATGCATCTACGAAGGACCATTTTCACTTCTTTCCAAGTCGGGGAATTTGAGGATTTGCCCCACCTTTGCTTGCACTTCGAGGATTTGCCCTCCTTTTCATTGACATCGATCTTTTGCCACACCTTTGCTAAAACTTTGATGATTTGCCCTTTCTACCTGGTTTGAGATTACACTACAAATTTGATGACCCAAATGCCCTTCTTCCTTATATGTTCGTCCCGCAACCCACTTGCTGTCATGCTATGATGTTGCTGCTCCTCTTCCCACACTCCAATGCCAAGCCACTGCTGCTCCTCCCCGCATGCCATGGTGCGGGCTACGAGCTGATGCTGCTCCTCCTCTCCCCATGTCCTCCTCCCTCCTCTACAACGAACGTGCTCGAGGTGCAGCTCAGGCGTTCGTCCATGGGCAAGATTCTTGGGCGAAGCGCAACACCCGTAGACCAGTCGAGCTCTCGGAGGAAGGCGCCGCACTTCCTGCACCGGTCACCCTGCCTTGACAGCGCGGACCGTGTTGTCCGCCACGAGCACCAATAGACGCGTGTGCATTTCCACGGGCACGTGGCCGCCGCCATGCCGGCCTCGCCGAGCATCTCTAGCGAGCTCCCCACGGAAGGACCAAGGGGTCATGCCAGATGTGGCGCGCGGAGGGTGCCGTCCATGGTCCGAGACTCCGAGCCCGGGGACGTGGTGGTTGTACATGGCGAGCTCGGCGACGGGAGCGAGCTCGGACCACGACGTCCTTCTCCGTGCATGCGGCAGTAGAAGCAGCAACAGCCGGGCGCCCAGGTGCTAGAGCGAGCACGCACGCACACAACACACGCAGAGCACTCATGCACACACGCACGCCCAGGCACACGCACGCCTAGCAGGCTAGCAACCATCAGGCACGCCCAGGTGCTAGATCACGCACGTACACAACGCACATAAGCACGCCAAGGCAGACATCCGTTGGCTGTCCGCCTCGAGGGGCGCCGCCGCTCCCCAAGCAGGTGCTCCATGAGCAGACCGGTGGCTGTAGGTCGAGCCCGCCGCCGCGCGCTACCTCGCCGTTTCCTCATCCATTTTCCGCGTCGGGCGAGTAACAAGGCCGACCGGGGCAGAGCCATGGCCACCTCCGCCGGAGCAACAACGGCGGCGGGAGCTCCATCTCCGCCTCATGTCTTCCCGCCCAGAGATGTGCTCGGTCGGGGTGGACTGAGTAGGGCAGGGGTAGTTTCGACATTTTACAGTGGGCCCATCTTGTTAGGGGCAAATCATCAAATTTTTGTCAAAGGTGTGGCAAAAGATCAATGTCAATGAAAACAAGGGCAAATCCTAGAAGTGCAAGCAAAGGTGGGGCAAATCCTCAAATTCCCCTTCCAAGTCGAAGTCTGTTTATAAGGTGTTACTACGTTGGATGCCCTCTTGGTACTGTGATGCGTCAGTTCTCCACCGTGGCAGCCTGCACTGGGAGGTGGGGTGGTACCACAAAGACATCACTGAAATAATGGTGTTCGACACGGTGGCTGAGACATTCCGGTGGATGCATCGTCCTGCGTCGTCGGGCTTTCGGGTGTGGCTGCTAGAGATGGATGGTGAGCTTGCCATGTGCAGCACCGTCGATGGAGTCCTCTTGGATTTTTCAGTGACGCAGGACTACGAGGCCGAGGTATGGGCTTTCAAGCACCGGATTAACTTGTCGGCGGTGGCAGAATCGCTACAGCTTGATTCCTCGCCGCCGCGGCCTGATTCACCGAGTGAATATAACTACTGCAGGGTGGTGGTGGTCAACAATCGTGAACTTCTGATCCAGCTCCCTGGGTGCCTGCTGCACTGTGACGTCGATGGAAAGTTCTTAGGAAGCGTGGACTGCCAAGATGCTGAATACTTGGGGGTCACTTCCGGCTTCTTAGGATGCGTGGAATGCCAAGATGCTGAATACATGGCGATCATGTCCAATTTCATCTGGTGTCTCCGGAAAAATAGCCTCCGGCTTACTTCACATTTGTTCCAGGAAAGTATTTACCCCCCTTCCATGCTTGGAGGTGCGAGAATAAGATGGTGACAGCAAGCCACATCCATTTATCCTAGCCTCCTAGGGGGCTGTTTTCCTCATACAGCTGCTGTGCCGTTTTCTTAGGTTCTTGGTGCTGGTAGTACTGAAAATGTTTGATCTTTGCAGTAGCATTCCTCCCATATCACCATATGGTGCTTATTTACCTTGTTGAAAACAGGTGTCAAATGTGAACCATGAGGAATCGATCTATGTAACACTGCCATTTTCCCTATTAGTTCGCTTTTCGTTCACTTTCAGGAGTAACATAACAATGTTGTATGGCTTGCCTTATCACCATGTCAGGAAAGCAATGTTAAGCTTAAGAAGAAATTAGCAAGAGGTGATGTTTTGTGTATACAAATATATACATCGCTATTTACTGTCGGGGATGAAGATATAAGAAACACATTATGACAGTAATTAGAAGGATTTTGGATATGAGCATTTGGCTATTATGGAGCAAAAATATTATAACATAGTATAGCCAAGTGTTTTGAAGTTCCAAAAAAATACAAAAACTTGGGTGTAATAAACACATTAGGATGCATTTGCACAGTTCAAGGAAATGAGTGGATTTATAGTCTAAGAATTGTTTTTAGTTACGCCTGTGCCCGGCCTTAGAATTGAGGCCCTCGAGTAGGGCTGGGCATTTGGTCCAACCGAGAATTTCGGTTCAGTTTGTTCGGGTTATAGCAAATTCGGTTTCCTAGAAACGATGACCGATCGGTCTTTCATAATTTTGCTAACCGAGAGTTCGGGGCGCCGTGACTTCGGTCCAGTTTCCGGTATAACCGAACAAGCCCGAAGCTATCAGATCGAACAGAGAAAGAAAACACTGTCAATCGAACTCAATCAGATCTAAAGGGAAAAACGTCTCATCTATCTAATCAGTTTCTCAATAAGACGGGAAGTCAACAAGGAATAATATGACGGGATGGTCAAAGAAATCACAAAGGAAATAGGAGATAAGTCCCGCTAAGGGCTGCCAGTCCACCAGGCGGCCGTCGACGGCTGGAGAGGAGAGCAGAGCGCCCTCGCCGGTGGGGGAGAAGACAAGGGAGGAGAGCAGAGCGCCACCACCGGCAGGGCAGTAGACAAGGGAGGAGAGCATAGTGCTACCGCCGGCGGGGGAGGCAACGCTTGTGGCGGCTAGGTCAGGTCGTTGCGTGAGATGGGAAATCGGGAGTGACTTTCCAGCAGTTCACGTGGGGTGCTAGTCTGCTGGGCCTCGGGAGTTGCCAGGTAAGAGGAAAGTATCGTTTTCCCCCTCAAATCCTGTCTGATGGACCGATTTCCCCCCAAAGTCTAAAACCGGATCAATCAGCCCCTAAACTCTTCAAAACCGGATCAATTCTCCCCCATGGTGGTTTTGCACCAGATTTAGGTGGTTTTGACTAGTCTCCTTGCTATGTGGGCTTGGCCCAGTTCTGTTCCCCTTCACTGCCTCGTCGGCCACCGCAGCCCGACCAACCATCCCATATCTCTCCCCGCCGATGACAGCCGCCGGTGACACCTCCGCCGCCTGACGAGCTTGCCTCCTCCGAGGTAATCCACCTGCACCTCCCCCCTCCCCCTCTTTACGCTCGGGCGCGAGCTCGGTGAGTGGCCGCCGATCGAGACTGCCGACATATGAGCTCGGTTGGTCAGGTCCGATTTGGTTCCGATGTCTGAGAATTTTTTGGTCGAATTGGGCAGGGCACATGTCCGCTCTCCGTCTGTGCAAGGGAGCCGTCCAGTCGCCGCCGGGGCACCGGTGCTGGTCGGGGTGCTCGAGGTCGAGGAACCTTGTCGCCGCCGCTGCTGCCGCGTCCTCCTGCGCTCCAAGAGGGGCCGCCGCCGCCGCGTGCTGCCGGAACAAGCATCAGGGGAGCTTCCGCATGCCACGTCCGCCCAGGACCACGGGGGGAAGTCGCCGTCAAGGACCACCGGGGATGGGGAGTGAGGCAACGAGCTCCTCTCCCGTGGGACACGCGTCATGGAGCTGCTGCTGACTCTTGCCGGCAGGGCCCCATGTGTGTCGTGCTCGTGGCCAGCACTTGCCTTCGTCGTACTCATGGCGCCCATGCTGCTATTGCTGTTGCTCGTGGGGAGGAACGAGGAGCATGGGGTGGTGGTAGGGAGGAGCAAGGGGCGGCACCAGAGAGCTACAAGTGCGGCCGCGAGGAGCAGCAAGGGCCGGCGCCAAAGAGCAGCAAGGCGGCTGCGAGCAGCAAAGAGACTAGTCAAAACCACCTAAATCTGGTGCAAAACCACCATGGGGGAGAATTGATCCGGTTTTGGAGAGTTTAGGGGCTGATTGATCCGGTTTTAGACTTTGGGGGGAAATCGGTCCATCAGACAGGATTTGAGGGGGAAAACGATACTTTCCTCGCCAGGTAATGATAATGGGCTGGGCTATTTCTCAGATTTTGAAATACGTACAGGATATATATCGGTTTATCGGGTAACCGATGCCTGTAACCGAGAATCCCGAACTAATTTCGGTTCTACAGAAGTTAGGACCGAAGTAGCAACCGAAATAATCGGTTTCGTCAGTTCAGTGCCGGTCCCGGTTCTTTCGGTTCGGTATTTTGGTCTTCGGTTTATATGCCCATCCCTACCCTCGAGTAAAGTTATTAGAAGGACAAGTTCAATTATATGCCCATCCCTACCCTCGAGTAAATTTCTCATAGACCTCAATTTTTTTTCTGAGAGCTACTTGGATGTCCAAACACGATAAAATTTGGCACAAACATCACACACTCAAAACAACTTCCATGCCAAAAAAAATCAGATGTTTTTGAATATTTCTAGTAGTAACAATTTTGAATTTGTTGTTCATGTAAGGAGGAGATGAGATCAGGAGCTGAATCGCCCTGTCTGAATTTCTAGTAATATAGGAAGGTGAACATATATTAGAGTTATTCTTTTTGTTTTTTCTGCAACGATAATGATTTCTTTCATCTAAGCCGTGTTTCTCTTCCCATTTATTATATTTGTCGCACTGTAAGTCTGCATTCACACTGCAAAATAAAAAAAGAATTGAAGCTACATGTCAATTTTGTCATCGTAGGGATGATCATGGCATTGATAAAGGCCGTTTTTTTACGAAGCATGAACTAAACTGGGCACATATCATGGTGATAATCAAATGAATACATGAACGGCCAAATATTAACAAAGCAATCATCAGTGTTATTTCCGCACATTTGCATTGTTTTATTGCAGCAGAAAGATCACATCATTTTTCCTTTGCTACGTAAGTAAAAGCAGGGCGGAGAAATGTACAGCGTATATGGCACTTATTATCTGAACTATAGTTTGGCACAAAATATAAATAGTACGATCATTTTGAACTTTTCATTTTTGCAGAAACTTCTGATCAGTATACTTGTTGTATTCACGTGGTCAGTGGATGGCTAAAATAGAATTCTTATCTTACCTAAACCTCCTAGGAGGCAACTGTCTCTTAAAGAAGCTCATGTTTCCTTTTAAATTACATTTGAACATGTAAATTACCGTGATGATGATGATGTAGTGCAGTAGGTAAACCAATCGAATTGTGAGACGCCTAGACTGGTTGGTGCTCTCAGCTTGCCAGGCGGGCGACTTCTTGAGGCCACTGGATTAGATTGTGTCCGTTGATGCGGTCAGGGCACATTTTATACTTATAGGTGTAGCGACTTTGTTCGCCTCAAGGGTGGCTTTGGGTTCATATTCGTATTTATTTTGCCAGACTGTGTTAAATAATTTAATAAACATGGCTGAATGCATCATTTTAAACGCAGAGGCCGGGGTAATCATTCTTTTCAAAAAATGGTAAACCGTCGAATAATTGCATTATATAATCAAGTCATAAATGTATGGCAGGATCCATCCTCTTTTCAGCCCACACACATAACGAGCACATATACTATAACAAGCACAGATCATGGAGCAACCAGTCTAGACCCTAAACCCTAAACCCTAAACCATAAACCCTAAACCCTAAATCCTACATTCCATTTGTTAGAGATTAATCCAAACTACGTATTAGAGTTGGAGACGTGGCTTGCATGCCAACGTGAGCGTCAAGTACTAGGAGTCATAGTTTGAATCAGTTTTGGATTGCTAGGTTAGCTAGCTTCAGGTCGGTTTGGCCATATATATATATATATGTGGTCATATACGTTGTAAAGAGTACCAGAAAAAGAGAAATAATGGATCAGGAGCGACACGCCCCTGTTGCTATAATCGAGTCTGGTGTCTTGTGTTCTCGCGTGAGTTTCTAGCTGGCGACTTCGTACATATACGCGTGTGTTCCGGCCGGAGGGAGTCGATCCAAGGGCTTCGCAGCGGAAGGCTGGTCTCAAAGGCAACGCTATTCCAACAATTGCTCTGATACCAATTTCCCCCTAATCTTGATGTTGTCATCTTCTTTATGCTCTTTCTCATCTTGACTCGTTGAATATCCGCAACTTGTTGATCCAAACTCCGATGCATGATCCGGACTACCAGCCTACACGGTCGCATCTACGCGTGCAACGTGCAAGACTAGACGCATCATCAGTCTTTACGTCGTTCAACTTAACTGGTCACTATCCCACTACACGCCGAGCTTGATCTTCAACTGTCATATCCGTACACTGAGTATGACCCGTTGGGAAACATGCAACGCCTCTCCTTTGCTGCCATGTTGTGCCACCGCCATTGCTTGGCCGCTGCCTTGCACTCGGTTCGCACCATACTCCCTGTACTTGCTTGCAGTAGATCCACTCTCCACCGCTCGCACACCTTCTCGCTTTACGATGGTTTCGCCTAGCTACCACCGTCCGCCTTCGGCATCACACCGAATCCACACTGGCCGCAACCAGGACGCTCCACGAGGACGTGGACATGACTCACGGAACACCGTGCACACCGCTTCCACTCCAACGAATCATCACCAAGACGAGCACTTGGACACGACGACGACTCACAGATGCGACGACGGCGACTGACCGTGCAAACTCGCACGACTCCATGACTCATCCGGCTCCCCCAGGCGACGATCTTGATGAGCTCCAGCGCCGCACCTCGGCACCACCGCTCCCATCAACGATCATCTTCCATCACTATGCCGACGACAGCCTGCCGCCTCCCTCCTTGTCGCTCCGCCGACCGCCGACCAACGATCGCTTGATCCTCCTTGTCGCTGCACAACCCAGCGACTTCATCGCCCGCCCCGAGGCGCTAGTCGGGTCGCCACCCCGGGGCAAGCGCAGCTTCAAATCGACCTTGCTCTGATGCCAAATGTTGGAATTCGTCCACAGGATCGATCACATCAAATTACGATGAACACGCGCACGCGAAAACTTTGATAACCAAAGGCCCTTGTTGTGCCCTTCTTTTATCTTTTATTTTCTGTTTTCTCGACACACGGTACAACTCACGCAGGGCATATGTGTATATATACACAGCCCAACGCACACGGCCACACGTACAAGTCCTAAACGGACTTGTATTACACCTTGACTCACGTAGACAATATACTACTAGGACACGGCTAACCAATCCCAATCAGACTACTACTCCAAGCCATACATGTACTACAGAAACTAGACCAACTAGTACGTAGTACTTCAATACCTGATCGCTAATTAACTTAGCTAACACTAATAAACCATCTTTAACAAGATTATCTAACACCATTTAATTACTAGAGGTTATGCATGCTTTGCTGCACCATTTTTCATTTT
The DNA here is from genome assembly GCF_002162155.2 of Triticum dicoccoides. Lineage (NCBI taxonomy): Eukaryota > Viridiplantae > Streptophyta > Magnoliopsida > Poales > Poaceae > Triticum > Triticum dicoccoides. The sequence goes on from NW_021284603.1 coordinate 241,721, forward strand.
TGGGATATTTTTCTCTAGCGGGTTATTGTGGTTGATTATTTGGTTTTGGATTTATCCGTGTTGGCTTGGATTTTAATTTTGTTATGATGGTGTTCTTTTCTTTCGTATATCGTACTAGGTTGCCCATAATGATAATTTTGTTTTGAGAGGAAAGTGTAGTTATTGGATGCAGGATTGTGGTGTCCTTTCATATTTTGGCCTTGGTGTTAGCCGGTGGCCATTTTGTGAGCCCCTTGGGAACTCATATTCCACACTGTAACTGTAGAATTGCTATATAATGTTCAAATGGGTTGGCCCACAAAACTCTCACTAGCTCTGCTCGGCTATCTGCTCCACTCGCTCACTTAGTAATAATTTTTTGTGCTTGCTCTACTGCTATCTTATAAAAAGCCGACTATTTTTTCTATTTTTTGTTAGTCAAAAGATGTTAACATATTTTAGAAAAATCTTGGATTTTCTAAATGTTGTAGACTAAAAAACCACGGTTTTTTTAAATGCATGAGAATTTAGAAAATATTCATAGATTTTAAAAAATTTGCAAATTTGAAATACATTCTATGGATTTAAAAATGTTCACAACACTCTTGGCCCTTTAATTTAGAATTTTTTTAATTTGACCCGCCGTCACGACATGCTGCTACAGCCGACATCTCCCGGAGCCACAACAGAGCACTCTCACTGGCCCAGGAAGGCACACAACGCCCAACTAATCTTATTAATTTTCGAAAAAAGCTAATCTTATTAATATGTCTCAAAAAAAGCTATAATCCAATTAATCCCCGCCATCAGCTATCGTCCACAACACACTGAGGACACATACCAAAGAAAATGGACATGCAAGGAACCCAACTGACCAACCAAAAAACATCTAACCCACTATCATCGGGGTCCACACACTCCACAACCCAGGATTCACCAGATGAGCTCCTGTCGAGGGAGCTTAGAGTTTTAGGTGATTTATTTATGAACGGAATAACTATGGCAAAGATGAACTACTGTGGTAGGTGGACTATCAAGTAATTGTGGATAATAATGGCATGATTCTTTCCCTTTTCAGCCCCTATACATATGAGCACAGACGGAGCAGCTAATATACGAGAGGTAACATTTTACTGAGAATTAGCGGTGTCTTGCAAGTCAGCATGGTCAATCACTTAGAGGGTGTTTGTTTCCAGGGACTTATTGGTCTAGGGACTTAAATAAGTCCCTATAAGTCCCATCTAAACCAAACAGGAGGGACTTATAGAGACTTAAAGTGGGCATTTGGGACTTATGAAATAAGACTCTTAAGGAGGGACTTATAGGGACTTATAGTTGTAATATGGTCTTATAGAGACTTAGAAGTCCCAGGAACCAAACATGTAAGGACTTTTTAGGGACTTGAGACTTATAAGTTGGGACTAAAAAAAATCCTAGAATTTATGAACCAAATAGGGCCTTAGTTGGCCGTCGCCAGGCATGTGGGGCATTGGGATCAGTTCTGTAAGAGTGACCGGGCGGCACAAGATTCATATTCCAGCGAGACCAGGCTTCAAGCTACTGCTTACTTTCCACTCAAAATTCTGTTCACATAGATGTGTACGCACCCAGTTTAGGTAACTATAGTATGGCCAACAAATGGGTAGTGCAGGTCCGTGCTATAAATGATATTGGCCGGCCCAGTCCACGTTGTCGAGTACTTTCGGGCAACACGTGACTATGGACAACGAACAACGACGAAGCAACACGGATGACAATCCCGACGATGTACTTTCGGGCTAGCTTTCTTTAGCTAGTTTGCTACTCATCGATCCAACGAAGCTGCAGCAATCACCAAAGCCAAAATACACACACGTGCACAACGGCCAGCCGGCCGGAAACTCACGCACGCACACGAAAATTTGGCCGGATTGCCCAAGGCTCAGGTCGAAATTATACTCTTTGGAGACCATCGTGCAATGTCTTGAGCGCGTCCCACGCCTCCTTCGCTTATTTCTTCGAGATTAAACTTGTTGCACGTCCATCACCATCACTGAGCATATGGTTGTGATCACGTGACGATCCTTCCGATACAAAGTGTCACCCTGCAGGTACTCATCACCGTCGGGATCGACGGATTCCCAGAGTTCATTCACCTAGAGC